>NC_142694.1:5012500-5164015 GCF_029641045.1 Salvia hispanica
GAGATTAACAACCATTAGTATATGATTTAACATTGAAAACAACCAAGCCGAAACCGATTGCATTCCAACGGTCAATCGGAGATATATCCTAAATATTGCGAATATTCGAGTAACCATTCACGTAGATGCGCACCACGTCTATAACCTCATTTCTAAAGACAAACATAATTCAATTCAACTCTCCTTCAGAAAAGAGTATCTCACTGTCACACCAAACAATCTAATAGTAGACATCAAAAACCTTCAATTTTCATCCTGAATCATGGCAATTACGACTAGCGTATTGTTCCTTCCAACGTTTCTCGTGAGCAGGGAAAAAATGCAACAAATTCAAACCTAAAAAACAATAAATTAAAATCCTGCAGATGATAAATATCATACCAGAGGGTTTTGGATGGCGTTGGGGAAATTTGATGCGTGGGATTCTCTTCATCGCCTGCCCTGCTCCCATCGATTGAGTTTCTGAATAGGATTTCCACAGAAAGAAACAATGCAAAAAAGAGTTAAATGGGCCTAACTTTTTATTATCATTGGGCCAGGCCCATTATAAGTACATGCAGAAATCGAAAACACTGTAATTTGATTTCGACATACTCTTTTCAGTTTTCACAATCCTTTCTTTATTTTATTTCTTCACTTCACAGGTACAATTAGTGGTGGGAATATGGATATCGATATCGGATATTGGGTTTATCCGTACCCGATCCAATATCCATTGGATATTGAATACTCAATATCCAATTTTATGGGATTGGGTATGAGATAAGATATTGAAATTTAAGATAAATCGGGTATTGGATAACCTGAATGGGTATCGGATATTACCCGACTATCCAATTTATTATTTAAAACATTTTTTAAAATTAGATTTAGTCATTTTGGGCTTCAAGAGTTGTGCTAATTTATTTAATAATTACAATTTACTAGGTTAACGTTTTCTAAACTTATATAAATAAGTCAATCTCTCTTTCTCTAGGTCACAACTTCTCCAAATTCTCAAGTTTTACGTATTACATAATCAAGTCACGTGGTTTTAACATTTTAGTTAATTATTTTGACTTTTAAATTATATTATTGGTTACTTCTACAATTTAATTAAATGCGTAACTTTTATTATTTTACTTATATATTACATAACCAATCCCTATATATATAATAATATACTTGAAAATAAAAGTGACCCATTTTTTTTTATAGTTTTATACTACAAAATAAATGCAACATTACAGATATTAATCAATTTAAATATTTCTATATTTATATTAATATACAAAATTTGAATTTTTTTATTAGTTATTAATACATGTAAAGAGTCGGGTATTTGGGTACCCGATATGTCGGATATGGTTACCCGGGGCGTATTGGAGTACCCAAAAATATATCGGGTCGGGTATCCACATATACTCGTATTCCCACCCCTGGGTACAAAACATTAATTGAAAATAAAATATATATTTATACTTTATTTTATCTTAAATGAAAATTTAGTCTGTGAGTAGTGAGTACTCAACATGTTTTTTTGCTTATAAGAATTTTAACATTAGGAACGTGTTTGATAAGTTAGTAATACCAATATAGAGAATTATATACTAACATTTCTAATTGTTTGATATTAAGCTTAACTCAAAGGCTCAAAGTTCAATATAAGACAAGGGCCCTCTCAAATCTTACCAAAATTATAACGTTAGGGCATCCACAGTGGGATGGACAATAGTTCGCCCTAAGCGACGCCCTATGCACCGCCACGTTAGCATTTTATCCTCCGCCACTTCCATCTGCAATGGGGCGGACTATAGCCCGCCCTAAGCCACGCCCTAATTTTATCTATTATTTGAATATTTAAATACTTCAAAATTTGGAAAAAAAAACTTCATTTCATTAAAATTAAAACATTACAATGCGAAATAAAAAAAACTACAAATTCTCAACGGCGGTTGCAGTTCCAAACTTCTTCAATCATGTCGGTCGTGAGCTGAGTATGGTCTTGTTGGCTGCGCATTGAGGTCTGTCGCTGTAAAACCTCACCAAAGCCCATCGATAATCCTCGAGCGACAGGCGGGGTCGCCGTGCTGGAGCTAGATCCGGCTTCATCATCCACCCAATCGGTGACAGGTCCAACTTCTTATTCGACTAGCATGTTATGCATGATGATGCACGCATACATGACGTCGGCGAAGACTTCCTTGAACCAGAAAAGCGCCGGACCTTTCACGATTGCCCACCGCGATTGGAGCACCCCAAAAGCCCGCTCCACATCCTTCCGTGCGGACTCCTGCTTTGCCGCAAACAAGACTCTCCTCTCACCAATTGGGCAGCTGATAGTCTTAAAAAAAACAGGCCACCTTGGGTGTATGCCATCGGCCAATTAGTACCCCTTATGATGTGTGCGGCCGTTGGCAGTGAACTCGATGGTCGGGCCGCGACCCCTGCACTGATCGGCGAATAGGGTGGACGAGTTGAGGACGCTGATGTCATTGTTCGACCCGGCTACACCGAAGTAGGCATGCCAGATCCAGAGGCGGTGGTCAGCGACGGCTTCCAGGATCATCGTAGGGTGGCTGCCCTTGTAGCCATTGGTAAATTGGCCTCTCCACGCCGCCGGGCAGTTCTTCCACTGCCAGTGCATACAGTCGATGCTCCCTAGCATCCCAGGGAAGCCGTGCACCGTCTCGTGCATCCTCATCAGCCTCTGGCAATCATCAGCAGTCGGGAATATGTGTCGCCAAAAGCCTCCACAACTAACTTACAAAAAGTCTTGAGACATTCGCGGCCATTTGCCTCCCCGACTTGAAGGTACTCGTCGAACATATCCGCTGTGGTGCCGTAGGCCAACTGGCGGATCGCAACCGTGCACTTCTGCAACGGCGTAAGTCCGTGTCTGCTGATCCCGTCTTCCAACGTGTGCACAATGCGCAGAAAAAGATCTCAGCTCATTCTAAAACGGCGGTGAAAAATATTCGGGCCCCACCTTGGATTCTCAGCAAAATAATCTGCGAATAGACGTTCGTGATCTACGTCGTGATCGCGCGGGACATACGTCCGATGTCGTATCGGGCGAGGGACCCGCGCCACCGCCGCCGCCTGCTCCCGTTGCATTTGTGCCAAGCATTCCGCCGCGGCTTCATTAACGGCATCAAACAAGGCTCGAGTCAAGGCCGTCTGCAGCCATCCGATGTACTCAAATCGTAGTCGTCGGGATTCTTTTGAGAAGATGAGAGAGAATAATTGAAGAGATGTGAAATTGGAGTGTGTGAAATGGTAGAGAATTGTGGTGTTTAAATAAGAAAATTTTTTGGAAAAAAATCAAAAAAAGAAGAAGAAAACTTGTGAGCATCGTCTGTCGCATCGTCCGCGATGCCACAGTGGCGGACGATGCAACGGACGATGAGCATCGTCCGCGCTTCGTCCGCGGACGATCGATCGAGCGCGGACGGTGGTTCACCCATTGTCTGTCCTACTGTGGATGGCCTTAATCATGTTTGTGTAACCCACCAATTTGTCAAGTCAAGTCATGTTATTTAATATACTATACAAATTTAGATAATTTCTTTTCTATCAAACAACAATGAAAAAAAATCTTATCTTTATATATCTTGACATGAAACCCATATTTTTTATCTTGTTTTACATATATTCTCATATCTCATCTTTTAGCAAACGGGTACTAGGACAAATTTGAGTAATCAACACGCTAATTAATTACCCTTTAATCACTTCTCAAGTTTTTTAATAATCCGATTGTTGACGTGTTAGACGTCTCTATAGGGTTATATTGACTAGCAATTTTGTCATTTCCCTTTACATAATTACATTTTTAGTTTTTTACTATACTTCGTGAATTCACTTCACCAACTCCAAAGGTAATTTAATATACTTCGTGATAATATACTTAAAGAAGAGGCGTTGAACTCACTTTAATTTCGAAACCACAATATTCGTCATAGTATCTAAGTGTGTTCTTTGATGCCAAAAATCATTTTTGGCAAATATTGACACGAATTTGATTTAATGACTTGAATATTTTTAAAAGGATTTTAGTGTATAATTATTTTCCCGTAATTATTGTATAAAATTCATGATCAAAATAATAATTCAATATATACTAAGGAGTACTAGAGAAGGACTAGTTTGAATAACATATATGCATGTCACAATTGAACCCGTCAAAGACTCAAAGGTTCAAAACAGATAAATACTCCCTCTGTCCCATTAAATATGCAACGTTTGCTTTTGCGCACTTGTTTTGAAAAAATTATAATAAATAACTAATGTGGTGAAAAAATAAAGTAAGGGAGAAAATAATGTAGAGGAGAGTCCCTTTTATATTATTCTCTTTTTTACTTTATTTTTTCTTCACTCTAACTATTTATTATTATTTTTTCAAAACACATGTGAAAAAGCAAACGTTTCATTTGTAATGGGACGGAGGGAGTATATTTTTTAAAAAGAAATTATATGTTGACTGATAAATATTTTAGGTTGTCCCATATTGTGGTCTAGCCAGTCACGTCAAATAATTTTTACACCTATAAATAGGATACTCATAAATTCATAATCATCAACACTCATAAATTCATAATCATCAAACGTTGAAAATGAACTTTGTGCAGCCATTTCTCCAAAATGGACGACAATCAAAGCCTAGTGTACAACAACTCATATGCAGAGAAGATTTGAATAAGAAGAAGCCATCCACCGCAGCCTCTCACAGGGTAAAGAAGAAGGTGCATTTTGAATCGAAGCCGTTGATTCAAAATGATCAAAATCCGAAGGAAGGAGAAGTTTCAAACAAGGAGAAATGCGCGGTTCAAGTAAAGATTCTAATGAGAAAGGAAGACGCTACTCTACTATTATCCAAGTGCAACAACAGAGGGATTCTTCGGTTCGAGGATGTGCCTCATATCCCAAACTGTCGCGTTCATGCTTTCTCTAGCAATAGAAAAGATGATTGATTCAAATTAAGTTCTCATATTTTAATTTGTGGTAGACTATTACTATATGTTTTTATGTCATGTAATACTGTTGGTTTAAAATGGAATAGGGCAATCAGGTAGGCAAACATTTACTAGTACATATCATACTCTTACCATCTCTATGTATCATAGACTACAAAGCTAGTGCCAAAACTGCATTGCATCAAATCAAGCAAATATTGATGCCCCTTCCTTCTACATAAGATTATAGTGCATTCCTAAATCTTCTGAGGGGAAGCTCCATTCTTCTATTGCAATTTAACCTGCAACTTCATTGAGGTTTTTCTGCAATAAAAAAAGAGATAAAAGAGAGATCAAAATTGAATCTAGGAAGGCCTTTTTCTGAAGCATTCCTGATAGGGGAGATCAATCCATTTATTCAAGGGTGACTTATTAGGTTATTTAAGTTAATACTCCTATTTTTTATTTCATATCTTCGACAATTCACGTGTGAATATCTCAACAATAAATACCTTGTACATTTCCTGGCATTGATGCTGAAGCAAACTCACTCCCCTCTATGCCACTATACGTGGACTGCACGTTCGGATCGCTCTTGAAATCCTGCGCGAGATTTGAGCCACGGAAAATGAAACTGTGGTTAGGAGTGGAAGCTGAATTCCCACCTATTAGAAAACTGCTCATATTTTCTTCACCAAGCTCTCTCAGCTTGTTGAGCTCAGGCACAACGACTTTGCCAAGATCCGGCCTGTCCTTGCGCCTGAGCTCCGCGCATTGTATGGCCAACTTGGCGTAGCTCATAGTCTCCTCCATCGGCCAATCTGGGACCGTCGGATCCAGCATCTCCACCAAGGCTCCCTTCTCAATCGCATTCCCAATATGGTGCGCCAATCCCATAGCTGGCTTGGCCGTGATGATCTGCAGCAACACCACTCCCAACGAGTACACATCGGATTTCACGCCCAGCATGCCCGTCTGCTGGTACTCTGGGTCGATGTAGCAGAACGTCCCTGCTGTCGAGGTCATCCTGTACTGCGTCACATCATCCGCTACGTTTGGTGGGACCAGTCTTGCCAGACCTACGTCACCTATCTTGCTGACGTAGTTCTGGTCCAGCAAGATGTTGCCAGGCTTGAGGTCGCGGTGGACCAACGGCTCTGGCTTCGTCTGGTGGAGAAAATGCAGCCCCGTTGCAATCTCCGCAGCGATCCTGTAACGGAGCTGCCACGTCAGAGGCCGCGTGTTCCCCTTCCGGAGCAGGCGGTCTTCTAGGCTTCCGTTGGCCATGTACTCGTACACTAGGCAGCCATACTCGGGGCAGGCCCCGAGTAGTAGCACCATGTTGGGATGTCTTAAACAGCTCAGCACTTCCACCTGAAATATTAGTAACATCAGTTTAGTATGATGTCTTCCGCTTGCTATGACTCATTATCATATGATTATTCATCTAGGATTATGTTGTGAGATTCAATCTCATGAACCAAATACAATACATATTCAATAATGAGATATAATTTTTTAAATCAAACAGTTGATTGAGATTTGATGTCCTTGCCTCTTGTTGAAATTGTGATCTCCCTTGAGCAGCATCTGGTCGCAGGACTTTGACTGCGACCAATGTGTGGTCAAGGGAGCACTTGTAGACTGGGCCATAGCCGCCTTCACCGATCTTCCGCGACTTGTGGAAGTACTCAGTGGCCAACTCGATCTCCTCGATGGAGTACTTTCTGTATCTTAGAGGCGTCGTGATTAGGCCATTGTCGTCGCCGTTGTCCTGCATCATCATCTTCCTCTCCGCCTCCACTCGTTTATGTGATTCAAGCTCCGACACCCTATAAGCTGCTTCCGTCGTTGCTCGTGTTGCCTCCTCCACCATCCGCGCATCCTCAATTTTCTTCTCCTCATCCACTCTCCACTGGTGTAGCTCCACCGCCTATGGGTTGTGACAAAAACGGAAGAAGCCGGTTTAAAAATAAAACGACAAATTGCCAAAAAAATCATGAAATTTGGTCAAATTCTGATCCGTTGCATAGCTTCAAAAATCAACAGGAAAACCATATCATTTGAACATGTTCGACACATCAGATATAATTTCACCTAAATACAGTTGAGATGATATTCAAATCTCATGATATTTTTTACCAAACTTGTTGGTTTTTCTATCAAGTAGTAACAACTTATATTGTGTTCTCGTATGATTCCTCTTACCTTTTGCTTGGCTGTTAGAGCCTCCTTGCAAGCTGTGCTGTACATATCCATTGTTTTTTGCAGCTCTAGCTTTAGCCTTCTCATTTCAGTCTCCATCTCATCCTGTCACATTCATCCATTTCAAATTCCTATTCACAAGTGAATATTTTGATTTGATCATTCTGTCCTTACACTTTCCATTGACCCAGTCGAATACTCGGACATAGAAGTCACATCGCTAAATCTCGACAATGGACGTCCGAAGCTACTCTCTGAGCTAACCGAAGCTCTAGAGCTCCGGCCCGAATCCACGCCGTCGTAGAGCAAAGGATCCATGAATCTGCTTTCTGTGCTCGACCTGTCCGAACTAATGAAAGATATGTCCGTATCACTTTCCGAGAGATCCATAAACATGTTCGGATTGTAGCCTCGTGACAAAATCGGCGACCTGCACAAACTCTCCAGGCTCAGTGAATGCATCACTCAACTCCTCTGTTACCATTTGTTTAAACCAAAAAAAAGAACATTATTGTGTGCGTGTATTGGCCTAGCAGTAAACTACTCAGGTTTGAGTTCAACATGATCATTACTTGCTCATCATGTCAGTCTCCTCGGGAACGACCCTGCGCATAATCCTGTCCGGAACTGCAGGGACACATTTTGCAACATCAAGGGCGGACGCAGGAAAAAAAAAATTCAAAAACATACACGCGACACTACACGACACAACAGACCTTTGCTGCTGGGAAGGTGCTGCGGGGCGCGTGAATCTTGAGGTACCACAGGATTGCTGCTACTGCTGCTGGTGCTGGTGCTGGGGCTGGTGTTGGTGCTGGTCTGCTCCTGCGGCGGCTGCAGATGAGTCAGGAGTGGGGAGGCGAAGGGCGCCTTCCGGGTAGCGTTCCGGAGAGACGAGATCTTGGACTTGGAGATGACATAAACCGTGCAGAACTCCGGGGACGCTTTCGAGACGCTTGTGGGGACATCTACCGTCTTCAATCTTCTGCACTACGAGAAAAAAAACAATATTTGTCATTTGTCACACTAATTCAAAACAAAAAAAACTACTCCTAATTCACACACCTAATGAAGCCGTGGCGAGAAGCTCCGAGGATTAGATTCTCGATCGCAGCGTGCGCAGTGTATTCGGTTATGGCCTTAGCGATGTCCATACCCTCCAATACGACGTCGAAACACGTTATCTGCAGCATATTTCTGTAAATATGAAACATAAGATTGAAGAAAGCAAAAGTAATTGACTTACATTTTTGCGAGTGCATAAGCAATGGAAGGTGATGAAGAGGTCCTTGGTGGGTTTTTCAAGAACTATGTCATTGCCACCGCCGTTGAGGCCATTGAGGGCATAGTTGTGACCTGAATTGGAGGAGGGTTTTTGGAGGACGTGGATGAGGATGACGGTGTGGCCTTTGGAGAGGAGATTCTCAGCAGCCCATCTCATGGCATACATGCTTGCTTTATCCTTGTCTATGGCGACAGCGACAAGCCCATTTCTACTGCCTTTTTTTCGGGGGCTACTACTTGCCGTCTTTCCATTTTGAGGCCACATTATGCAAACCTACGTCCCTTCTTTAGTTTCTCATGTTGTTTCGTGATAGCACCAACTCTTTTTTTACTTTTCTTTTCTTTAGAATTTTTGGTGCTGCAAAATTTTGTGTTGGTTGAGGAACTTGAGATCATTAAGGAAAGCATAACAAAAGGCATGCCTCAAATCTCTCCATGTTTTTCTGATGATTGGGAATGAAATAGGATTGATGGTTTGTATTAATCAATTTCAATAATTTTGGTGCGCGCTAGTGAAAATTCAATAATTAAAAGAAAAAGAAAAAATATGCCATTTATAGCCAAATTAGCAAAGAGTCAATGGAGGCAAGGGAAAAAATAGAAAATATTTGGGTGAAATATCTAAATATCCAATTTTTCACAAAATTACTGATTCGAATCACTGGCATATCCAATTCAAGTAGGTAGTTTACTGAATTCCGGGACAATGATTGATTGATATCTTCATCGTTGATTAGTCCCCAATTTTTCTTTTTCTTCCTTTTCTAGCATAGCAGGCTTGAAAATTAAGTTTGGTGCCACAAAAGACGAAGAAGGAGATGCATCTATGGCCGTCGATGAGGCTGAGGGACTCTTTCAAGGAGAGTTACTTGAAGAAATTGGAATGGAATCTTCATCGAATGAACATCGAAAAGCGGCAGCAGAAGCAGCAAGAGCGAAATCAGACTGATCGCACTCAGCAAAAGCTTCTGGAAACCGACCATAGTGATTCGGAAGATTCGGGGTGTGGAGGAATTGCTGTGATATGCAGAGAAATTCTCATGATTCTCTCCTGCTGTTACTGTTGTTTCTGCTGTGGAGGTAACTCTCTTAATCATTGTATTTGTGGCAATTTTGTGGTCTCTGTTGTGCGTGGGATTGATTTTCTGCAGAGTAGTAGAATTCAGTACAGAATTTGAAATTGGGGGTTTTACTTTCTAATCATTGATTAAGCTTTTTTGTGCGATGCTAGCATGTTATCCTAAACAAATTACTTGTATCTATTGCTTTGAACCGTGGTTTGTGTTGTGGATCTATGATTGTTTGAGGAAAAAGGGGAGAAATTTAGTGAATTGAGACCCATATTCCGAAATTTCCAGGAAAAGGGTGTGGCTATTATGCTTTGGTATATGTAGTAGTACTACTTAATGAACATCATGGATGAGTTTAGTTCCCAACTTCCCATGGATTGTAGCTCAAACCTCATTCCAACCTCAGTTTGATATGCTGAACTAGTAAGCTTTAGTTATTTCTTTGTGCTAGTTAGATAGATTTAGCTGATTAAGATCTGTTTGTGAACGTATTGCTTAATAAACTATGAGCAGAAATCTGATGGCTTCTTCTTTCCTTTTAGCCTGTGTTGTTGATGAAGAAAGCAGCTGAAACACGAGGAACCTCGAGTCCTGAACTTGGACTCGTACAAAATACTTAGATGGTAAAGGAAACATTGAAACAAAAACACATTATGTTTATTGTCACGAATGTGGTAGATTATGTACCTAGTTCTTTCAAAATCTGTTTGAGCTTTTCTTAATCTATATTCTGATGTGCTCAAACTCTTGTTCATGCTTTTTAATCTGAGTTTGAGCACTTGTATTATATCAAGAACCTCAATATCATTTTGGTATTCCAACTAAATCAAAGCTTTCCACCATGGCATGATGTGTTGTATAATGTGTTTGACGCGAGTTGGACACCTCACTAGGGCAGATGACCTAATAAGTGTCTCGACTCTAGATAGGGTCAGAACTTAGACGCATCCAATTTCGGAAAAAGAATAAGCAACCAACAACCGCACAGATGCGACTGGGTTTGGCATGTCAAATGTGGGTGGGGATTTACTTTAAATTTGTTCCTATCTTCAGCAAGAACAAGTTATATTAAGTACGCAGCATTCATGGTATTGCCTCCCTTCCCGACTCAAAAGTTTGTATGTTCATAGCTGTAATAGGAGGAACTTGGATGTGAGATTGATTATGATAGATAGTTTAAATTGCACAGGAATGAATGTGCTGGTTTGAAATTGTAGATTTTTTTGCCCAAATCATCAAGATGTTTTTAATTCTTTTTTTTTTGATGAGTAAATGAATTTTTATATTTAAAGGCCAGCTATGGAGGACTTGAACTTGTGACCTTAGGTCTCAGGCATTAACCTCGTTGGCCAACTCTCACACAAGATATTTTTAATTCTTGTATTATAGTATGCCACTAACCTGATCTATTCAATTATTCGCAATAAATTGGAGGATTGAGTTGTGCCGTTACAACCACCTTTGTGCCAACTCACAGGTATGGCATTTATAGTTAAATATGTCCCTTTCCTCTCTCTGTTATTACTATTGACTTACGGTTGAAAATGTAGGACCGATAAGTTATTTTTATTTTGATTTAAATTGTTTGAAAATTATTTAATGACACTTGTTATAAGTAATATACGCTGAAGTTATCTAATACTCATATTTGTTTGTGTATATCAACTTGTGAAATATGAAAATTTTCCTAGTATTTTGACATCATGAAGTGGGGGACTCACTGTAAATGGGTAGCGTTGGCACCCATACCTTATCATTTACATTTGTAAACTTGTGATTATTTAATTATTTGTACCACGAAAGATTTCACTGTCGATCCACGAGTATCGAAAAATTCTACTCCTATTAAATTCGAACCTTCGAGCTACTGTGAAACCCGCTTCTATCTAACTCCACGATGAACGTGTCCTAGATGTATTGTATTTATCGCCTCGTTACACAACAATAAGTTCATCCTAAAAAATGGTGCAGTATCGTCGAGGTTTGACAATTTGTGTCTCGTGTTGTGGTCGTGTTAAAAGCTAAACATGGAGAGGGTATAAAACTACCTATGACACGCAAAACTTATCACAAGAATACCATGTGAATGTATCGCATAGGTACGTAATGTGTGTAGGCTCTAGTGAGGAGGGATTTGCAATTAGATAAAAAAAAATACTAGTAGAGTAGAGAGCTGGAGAAAACTTACGATAGAAATATTGTTTCTAGAGTAGGAATTTGCAATTAGATTAATCAAATTATAGAATACAATATTTAAACCTAGCATAAAGAAATAAGTACTAAATTATGTTGAAAATAACAGAGGAGAAATGTTTTATACGCAATTACTACTCCACTATTTATCAATTAAAATTAATGTATGAAAGATATTTTTCGCAGCGCAGTTAATATTCAGATATGAACAAGAAGCATTTAATTTGGAACCAATAAATCCAACGCAATCTCAACTACTCCGCCCAATCCCAATCCCATGGCGAAATTCAAGCACCCGATTGCAGAAGCCAATGAGACGAGCCCGTTCGGCTCACTCAGCCCCGACGAATTCTACGCCCGCCACTCAGTCACCCACGGTTCCGAGTTCATCACCAGCAAGACACAAAACCTCAAGCTCTTCACGCAGTGGTGGACGCCTCAGCAATCGCCGCCGCTCAGAGCCGTCGTCTGCGTCGTGCACGGCTTCACCGGCGAGTCCAGCTGGTTCGTCCAGCTCACCGCCGTCCACCTCGCCAAGCACGGCTTCGCCGTCTGCGCCATCGACCACATGGGCCACGGCTTCTCCGAGGGCCTAATCGCGCACCTGCCGGACCTCAACGCCGTCGTCGACGACTGCATCGCCTTCTTCGACGGATTCCGCGAGAGGTACGCGCCGGATCTGCCGGCGTTCCTCTACTCGGAGTCGCTCGGCGGCGCGATCTCGCTGCTCATCTCGCTCCGCCGCGACGGCACCGCGCCGAAGAGGAAGTTCGACGGCGTCGTGCTGAACGGAGCGATGTGCGGGATCAGCGACAAGTTCAAGCCGCCGTGGCCGCTGGAGCATTTCCTCTCGATCGCCGCGTTTCTGGTGCCGACCTGGTCCGTGGTGCCCACGCGCGGCTCCATACCGAACGTCTCCTTCAAGGTGATTTCTAGTGCACTCAATGTTGATTGTGATTTGCATAATTGTCTGCAAAAATTAGGATGTTTCGTATGGATGTTTACTCTAGATTCAACTGTTAATTATAGAATTCTCAATTCAAGCCCTAATTTGATGTATAATGTGTAAAATCTCTGAATTCAAGCCCTAATTTGATGTATAATGTGTAAAATCCCAATCCAACAATTTGATGATTGTGTTTGTGAAAAAAGGTGGAGTGGAAGCGGAAACTGGCGCTTGCAAGCCCTCGGCGGCCGACAATAAGGCCACGCGCTGCCACAGCGCAGGAGCTGATGAGAGTGAGCAGAGAGCTGCAGGGGAAGTTTGGTGAAGTGGACATACCATTCCTCATCGTCCACGGCGGCGACGACATCGTCTGCGACCCGGCCTGCGCGGAGGAACTCTACAACCGCGCGGCCAGCAAGGACAAAACCCTCCGGATATACCCCGGGATGTGGCACCAGCTGGTCGGCGAGCCAGACGAGAACGTTGAGCTCGTCTTCGGGGAGATTGTCGATTGGCTCCTCACCAGATCCAAACCGGCAAGCGGCTGAGATGTGGCTGTAACGGCGGCGCGTGGTTTTAATTTACAATAATAAGATGGTGATTGTGACTTGTGTTTGAGAATATACACAACTGATTAGTGGATAATTGTATGAGTAATTGAGCAGATTAAGTGTTACTACTATATGATATCAATGCAGGAAAAAAAGTCAATTCCGTCGCCTGGACTAAACACTCTGACCCGATATCATATAAGGGGGTTCAAGCAGTTTACCGTTAACGGGGAGGCATAACCCACTGGCTAGAAGCCCATTTCCCCAAGACCTCATACTTGTGCAACTAGAAGATTAGGCTTGAATTGAGAGATTTTACACGTTGGATTAGGATGGCGCTTAACCCACCGGCTATCAGAATTCCTTCCAATTAACATTTTTTACTTCAAAAATTGCAATTGACTAAATTATAAGTTTTTGAAAAGCTGAGCGTGAATTTTTATTTTATCTTTCTGTGGTGGAAACGTACTATATTTGCTGACTATAAATCTCTCGTGCTCTCATGAACGAAAACAATCACATATTTTTTATTTCAAAAATTGCAATTGATTAAATTTTAAATTTTTGAAAAAACTGAGCTTGGAAATTTTTTTTTGGTAGTTGAAACGTACTATATTTGACAACTACAAACCTCTAGAGCTTTCCTCATGCACAAAACAATTGCACATTTCAGCTCCAATTGCGCACAAATGCACAATTGAAATGTTTGATATTCTTCTCTTTTTTTTCCATTTTCTTTTGTTAGACGTAACGAGGTAGAATCATCTGAGTATAATATATAAATCCATATCTAGTTTAATTGAGCAGATTAATTGTTGCTACTATATGAAATCATCATTATAAATAATACTGCCAAAAACAAATGTTATCAATTGGCATCATCGGAAACAGAGCTGCCAATCACAAAATTCTGGAGATGCATATTGTATCTAAGGAAAACCATATCCCTTAGCCACTTTTGCTCATCTTCATTCCCTCCCTTGGTCAAAAGTGTCTCTGCCAAGCTTCTCCTGAGCTGATACCTGGCTGCACCGTCGCACGTCTGGCTCAGCAATCGAATCACCCGCCTCTGCAACTCCGGGCATTCCCCGGCATATCTCGACCACCAATGAGCTACAACAAAACACCAGTTTAGTAGAAAGAATGACATGTATATGACTACTATAACATGAGCGAGTGATAATTCACCGGGAGAAAGATTCGATCTTCGTTCTTCAGGAACTCCGGCAGCCATGCCACCTCTGCCGGTTCTGTACAGCTCCATCTGGACAACCATCTGATCCTGCATACGGAAATCAGCAGCCGAGCGAACAAGGAAGCAGGACATGCCGGTGACAACTTCAGAATCGACATACGCGTCGCTCGTGTAGAAAAGGTTGGGGTTAAAGTAGTAGCCCGCAGAGTGGAGAGGGCCGTAGAGGCACTTATTCCAAACATCGTCGATTGCATCCCAAAATGGCATGTATTCAGATTTCTTCTTGAGCCCCTCCTTGATGGTCTCCTTCGCCTGATCAATGGTCTCGTATATATACCCCATGTGGACCCTTCCACTGTTGTCCATCCATTCTATCAGGCGCACGACAGGTATAGCGCCATTCAGAATAGTCGTGGCCCCTCTCCAGAACGAACGATCCGCCAGCACCTCACTCGCTTTTCTTCCCTCCACGGTTGCCATCAAGTTCGAGCTTTGAGAATGAGAGGCGGAGAACATTTTCTTCAACGCTCCCTTCTTTATCACGATATTCTCGACCATCAGGAAGGGCCTCATTATACTCATCCTCGAAGAATCAACCAGGCCGCTCCCATTCGTCTGGTCTTGCACATACTTTAGAGCAACCGGGTGGTTGTGGACAAAGCTTGAGATGATCTTCGCCTTCTCCAACGTCTCGTGGATGACATCCATCGTTGCCAGATTCTCCAAAATAAGCTCAATGCAGTGAGAAGCACTCACTGTCCAAAAGATTGGCCGATATCTCTCCATGAGCTGCCTACCGGCCTCCATCATGAAGGCCGAGCTCGAGTATGTGACTATTTGAACAACGTTATGGAGTCCAACGTCCGCCAGAACCCTCGCTAGGAACGTCTGCATAGCCTCCATGTTTCCAACACAATCAGTTATGTCGGACGAGGAAAGGTACACAGTACCTTTGGGGGAGTCGACCAAAACATTCACAAAGGTCCGGTCATTGGCATACGTCCATCCATCGAGCAAGATGCTACAGCCAGTGACTGCCCACGATCTTTTGATCTCATCCACGCGTGAGGTCGCTTCCCTCATCACATCCCTGAATATCCACCCATTCAACTCCTCGACAGTAGGAGCTTGACACTGAATCCCCCTTCGAGAGAATAGGGAGATCATGCTCTTAAAGCTTGTTGAACTGGCTGCATCAAAATCCAGCCCGTTCTCGTAAAAGAATCTGCCTATGTGCAGTTTGAACTCTTTGTTCAGAGAATCAGCACTGGCGGTGGACGGAGCGAGGTAAGACGTAGACTCCACCGCGATGATTTGCGACAATGCACTCCTATACTGCCTCTCGTCAATAGGTCCCTGTCTCAAAGGAAGCGCTCTTCTATCCATCTCACTGTACTGATATATGTTCTCTTTTCACAGAAAACTAGTTTGATTTTCGAGAATATTCTTCACCTTCTGCACCTACCAAGAGCATCAGTTGATGTTATATAATCAAGATGAACTTGATGTGCACTGTTGTGCAGCATTTATGAGACATTTCATAATAAGAGTAATTAAGAGTATAATTTATATAAATAAACATCAGAAAACATAACATTAGTACTATATATCAACAACACAATGAAGCTCAAAAAGTATAAATCTTGAATTCCCCTGGATGAAGAACTGGATATGAATATAAGCTACAACTCTAAATAATCCAGCAAAATTTTAGTATCATTCACCCTTGTCAAGTTCTAAAATAACCGACTTTGAAATGTCAAAAAACACAAGGAATAAAAACATCTAAAAGTGATAGTAATTTTTTAAAAAAGAAGTAAAAAATTCAAATTCAGCACAAAAAAGTGCATACTCAGTGCAAAACCAGGACAACCTTGTGAAAAAAATGGTGTTTTATTTCAGATGCGAAATTACAAAACAAAAAGTTCAACTCTTTCATCAAACATCTTTCCGCCGGAACGCCGCCATCAAATCAAAGCAACATTTGGGCCTTTATCACAAAAAAAAAAAAAAAAACTAATGCTCCATTTTGCACAAGAAGAGAGAAAAGAAAAACTTAGAAAAACCCCATGAATCAAACGTAGGAACGAAGAATTTAGCCAAAAAAGGTTAGAAACAGAAGGGCTCACCCTTTGCTTTGCATGAAGTTCTTGGTTTTGGTTGCAACAGAATGAATGAGGAAATGGAGGGGAAATAATGTTAGAGAAGAAATCGAAAGAGGGAGAAGGGGTGGGAATCGTGCTCTGCTCTAGTCCTACAACAATGGCGTATCGCTCACACTCTCAGAGCATGTACCTTGGGTCGTTTGGTTTTTTTTTTTTTTTTTCTGTATTTTCTATTTTGGGATATTAGTGCAATAAATGGAGTAATATTAAGTATTAACCATTAGATTCGAGTCGAGGTGAGTTGAGTTTGACTTAGGCGAGGTTGAGTTTGAATCGGACCATTAAATAGAGTAAATGATTCGATTCGAGTCGTGCTGAGTTGAGTTTGACTTAAGCGAGACTGGGTTTGAATCGGACCATTAAATAGAGTAAATGATTTGATTCGAGTCGTGCTGAGTTGAGTTTGACTTAAGCGAGGTTGAGTTTGAGTAATGATTCGAGTTGAGTTTAACTCGTGCGAGGTTGAGTTATGATTCGAGTTGAGTTTAACTCGTGTGAGGTTGAGTTATGATTCGAGTTGAGCTGAGTCTAGTTTAACTCGTGCGGGTTGAGTTTGAATCGTGCTGTTAAAAACAGTGTAAATGATTCGAGTTAAGCTAAGTTGAGTTAAAATAGTGCGAGTTTGCGTGTTTTTGATAGAGTCAACTCAGCTTATTTAGTCGCCAATAATTAAAGCGGGCCAATGCATAGGTGAAAAAGATTCGAATACAAACACGTTGAGTCGGACTTGAGTTGTAATCAACGAGTTTTATCATGTGACTCACAAAATCCGGCTAGATCTAGAAATTATGAAATCCTAGGTATAATCGTAAAATGAATCGTGTATACATTTCATATAAACACGAAATCAAAATAGACGATAAAGTAATCGGAAGACCTGAAAATAAAGGTATGGTTTTAAAAAATTCCCTAAACAAGATCTGCAAGATGAAAAACTTGTTGCTTTGATCTTCAATCCATTTAAAGTGAATTTACTCAAGCAAATTTATAACAATCTTATACAAAAATAGTGTTTTATTTAAGATACGAAATCACAAAAAGAGAAAAAAAAAACACAAATCTTTCGCAACTCATTTTACGACAAAGAAATGCCAAAAAAATCAGAAAAACTCAAAATTCCATGAATAAACAATAGGTCCACAATAAATCGAAGAAAACTACTCAAAACTGCATGAATCGAATGTAAAAAGGAAACATCAAGCAAAAAAAAAGGTTAAAAAAAGGATAGAAATAGAAACACTTACCACTTTTTCACCCTTTCCTTTGCGTGCAGTTCTTCTCGGTTTTGGTTTCAATGAAATGAGTGAGGAAATTGAGTTTGAGAAATTTATAGAATGAGAAAATAGCGTTTCACTCACACATTCAAAGTTTCAAGCTAATCTTCCAATCTGTGTCTGCTTTTGATTTTCTCTGTTTTGTAGAGAAGGGCGGTATGCGTGTTGTAAATTGTTTAAATGATTCGCGTCAACTTGAGTTGAGTCAGAATCGTGCGAGTTTGGGTTAAATCATTGCGAGTTAGTGCGAGTTTTTAGTGTATCAACTCAATTAAATAATGCATTGAACAAGTCCAGATAATTATATTTGATGAATTGATGAGATGTTATATTTATAACATAAATATACACTAAATTAGGGATATAATGATCAAAACAAAATCTCTTAAACAAGCTTCTTTAATAGATGTAGATTTTATAATTTTAATAGATGTAGATTTTATAATTTTATACTATCGTCCACTCTTATAATATATGCACCTGATTTTGATACCAATAGTGCTAACAAGTAGTATATCGTCCACTCTTATAATATATGCACCTGATTTTGATACCAATAGTGCTAACAAGTAGTATGACGTAGTATTATCCATAAAACGCAATATTTTTTTAATGAAATGCAAAAGTTTGGCTGACTGCATTTCCCCCTTTTTGTTCTTTTCTTTTTGAATTATTTAGACACATAGTTGTTGAATTTCGTCATTTTTATTTTACATTTATACTACTAATAAAAATGATATAAAATTCATTTTTCTATTTCATAATTGTTTATTATTCAATCATTAATATTAGTGCTATTTTACTTAGTTAATACTTTTTACATGGTGATGTTAGTAATTTAAATAGAGCGTAATTAGAGCGAAAATGTGCAATTATTTTCATGCATGATAATTTTAGTTAGTAAATTTGTTCAAAAGAATAAAAAAAATGTTCAAACAAATGAATGTAAAAATAAAAGTAAAGAAAAAATCCAAATCTGTAAATGTCATCACTTGTATACAAATCGAGTACGAATCTAATAGTTACCAAAAGGTTTTGTTTGTATTTGGGCATTCACTCTTTCGCATTTTCAAATTGAGTTGACTTCTTTTTTTTGAATTTCGGGTGAAGGACAATGTAGTGTATTAAATTGTGTAAATGATTCGAGTCGAGATGAATTGAGTCATAATCGTATGAGTTTTTACCAATCTGTTTCTGCTTTTGATTTTTTGTGTTCTAGGTGAAGGGTGGTATGTGTGTTATAACTTGTTGAAATGATCCGCGTCAACTTGAGTTGAGTATGAATCGTGCGAGTTCGAGTTGAATCGTTGCGAGTTCGTGCGAGTTATTTGGCGTGTCAACTCAACTTATTTACACTCATTGATTCTAGTAAGAGCCAGTAATAATAATGCGCGTAAGGGACTTGTAAAATCTGACTCAATTTGTATACAAGTGCATATCTTAGAGCATGAATCAATCTGTTTCTTGTGTTGTTTGATTTTTTATTTTATGTATTTTCTATTTTGGGATATGGGTGATGGAGATTGATAGTGCAATAAGTGGAGTAGTATTAATGATTCGATTCGAGTCGAACTGAGTTGAGTTTGACTTAAGCGAGGTTGAGTTTGAATCGGACCCTTAAATAGAGTAAATGATTTGATTCGGGTCGTGCTGAGTTGAGTTTGACTTAAGCGAGGTAGAGTTATGATTCGAGTTGAGTTGTGTTGAGTTTAACTCGTGCGAGGTTGAGTTTGAATCGTGTTGTTAAATAGTGTAAATGATTCGAGTTGAGCTGAGTTGAGTTAAAATAGACGATGAAGTAATCGAAAGACCTAAAAATAAAGGTATCGTTTTAAAAAATTTCCTATACAAGATACTATATTTTTATCTGCAAGATGGAAAATTCGTTGTTTTGGTCTTCAATCCATTAAAAGTGAATTTATGTGAAGTTAAAAAAATATCTAATTCGAATACTCAAGCGAATTAAAAACAATCTTCATAAAAATTGTGTTTTATTTAAGATACGAAATCACAAAAAGATTAAAAAAAAAATTTACAGATCTTTCACAACTCGTTTTGCCGAAAAGAAACGCCAAAAAGAATCAGAAATACTCAAAACTCCATGAATAAACAATAGGTCCACAATAAATCGAAGAAAAACTACTCAAAATTGCATGAATTAAATGCAAAAAGGAAATATCAAGCAAAAAAAGGTTAGAAACAGAAACGCTCACCACTTTTTCACCCTTTCCTTTGTGTGCATTTCTTCTTGGTTTTGGTTTCAATGAAATGAGTGAGGAAATTGAGTTTGAGAAATTTATAGAATGAGAAAATAGCGTTTCACTTTCACACATTCAAAGTTTCAAGCTAATCTTCCATTCTGTGTTTGCTTTTGATTTTTTGTGTTTTATGGTGAAGGGCGGCATGCGTGTTATAAATTGTTTGAATGATTCGCGTCAGCTTGAGTTGAGTCAGAATCGTGCGAGTTTGGAGTGAATCGTTGCGAGCTAGTGCGAGTTTGGGTTGAACCGTTCCGAGTTAGTGCGAGTTTGGGTTGAATCGTTGCGAGTTAGTGCGAGTAAGTCCAGAAAATTATATTTGATGAATTGATGAGATGTTATATTTTAACATAAATATACACTAAATTAGGGATATAATAATCAAAACAAGTAGTATGACATAGTATTATCCATAAAACGCAATATGTTTTGTGTGAAACGCAAAAGTGTGGCTGACTGCATTTACCCCCTTTTTATTCTTTTCTTTTTGAATTATTTAGACACATAGTTGTCTAATTTCATCATTTTTATTTTACATTTATAATACTAATAAAAATAATATAAAACTCATTTTTCTATTTCATAATTCTTTTTTTATAGAATCTTTAGTGTTTATTTTACTTAGTTAATCATTTTTATATAATTGGTGATTTTAGTAGTATACTTATTTAATTAGAGCGAAAATGAGCAATTGTTTTCGTGCACGATAAGTTTAGTTACTACTACTACTATCTTATAATTAAATCTTATAAGTAGTTTTTTTTAGTTTTCAAAACTGTAAATGCCAGCACTTGTATACAAATTGAGTGCGAATGGAATAATTGACAAATGTTTTCAAGAATTAACTTCAAAAATGTTCCTTGGACTATGAGTTTATCTCGAAAATGGTTCCTGGACTTTAAAAATATCACCAGTAGTCCCTGGACTAAGGGTTAATATAAAAAAACGGTCATTTTACACTGTTTCAAGACGAAAATGCCCCTTTGAGGGGTTTTGGGGGGTTTGGGCAATTTGGTCTTTTTAAACTTTTAACATTTTAAATCTGATATTATTTCAAAATTATCATTCTTCTTCCCTTTTGTCATCATTCACTTTGTTTCTTTATTTCAATATTAGATTTAATTTTAAAAAATTAAATTTTAAATTTAAGTTTTTAAATATCAATAAATTTTTTTAATTATAAAAAATAAATAACAAAAATTAATAGTCATAATCAATATTTAATAGTGTCTAATATTTAATCAATAAGATATGACAACACCTTAGTTTTAATCAATATTTAATAGCTTTAATTATAAATAGATAATATAACACGATTTATTCTGAAACAAATATGCATCTAATATAAGACTAATATAATTTTCGTTTATTAATTTGAAAACAATCAAAATGACTAGAAAATTTCAACAAAAATACTCCTATATAAAATTTTTAGTCAACTTCATAATATTCAATCACAAGCAATTATAACAACCGAACGAAGGCTAAATAGAATAGCTCTTATTTTTCCATCATGATTAATAGTATTATTTTTCTGTACTTCTTCAATTCAGCTGAATATTATATTAAATAATAAAAATTAATAGTTTTAATTAATATTTATAGTGTCCACGAATTAATAGTTTTAATTAAAAAAATTAATTGATATTTAAAAATCAAAATATAAAACTTAATTTTATAAATTAAATCAATATTGAAATAAAGAAACAAAGTGAAGGATAGAAAAAGGAAAGAAGAATGATAATTTTGAAATAATATCAGATTTAGTACATAACTGAAATAATATCAGATTTAAAATGTTAAAAGTGTAAAAAAACCAAATTGCTCAAACCCCCCAAAACCCCTCTAAAGGGCATTTTCGTCTCGAAACAGTGCAAAAGGACCGCTTTTGATATTAACCCTTAGTCCAGGGACTACTGGTGATATTTTTAAAGTCCATGGACCATTTTCGAGATAAACTCATAGTCCAGGGACCATTTTTGAAGTTCACTCTATTTTCAAATTGAGTTGACTTCTATTTTGGTATTTCGGGTGAATGATGGTGTGGTGTATTAAATTGCATAAATGATTCGAGTCGCGTTGAGTTGATTCATAATTATGTGAATTTTTTTGGTATATCAATATCAATGAAAAAAAGATTCAAATCGGTTTTAATTTGATTCATGACTCATAATCGAAAAGTTCAAGTGAGTTTTAAATTGGCGACGTCGAAAGGAGAGGCGGCGTGATGTTATATGGAGAGAGAGTTTTATAGAGTGAGGAAACGAGGCTTTGTTTCTGCCATTAATTTTCTAAGTCTGCTATGAAGGACAATATGTGTGTTATAATTTGTTTAAATGATACGTGTTAACTTGAGTTAAGTTAGAATCGTGCGAGTTATGAGTTGAATCGTTGTGAGTTCGTGCGAGTTATTTAGTGTGTCAACTTAAGTTACCCGTTGATACTAGTAAGATCCAATAATTAATGCTCTGAAGAGGCTTGCAAAATCCCATTCAATTTATCTCGATAAAAATATTCAATCGAGTTGAATTTAATTTTTTTTCTATATTATTATTTCTCTTACTTATGTGGAGAGATAGTAAAGTAAGAGAAATAATAATTACCAAATGTTTTATTATTGGGTATTAACTTTTTCACATTTCAAATTGAGTTGACTTATGTTGTGGAATCTCGAGAGAAGTGTAGTGTATTTAATTGCGTAAATGATTCGAGTCAAGATGAGTTGAGTCGTAATTGTGTGAGTTATTTCTATGTGTAAGCTTCAGGTAAAAAAGATTCAAGTAAGTTTTAACTTGAGCCATGACTTATGACCGACAAGTTCGAGTGAATTTTAATTTGACGACGGGGTTTGATAACCGATGCCCCTCTCGTTTTCGATTTGGGCCTCATCAATTAGCCTGGGACGTGAATAAATAGTAGTATGGGCCTGCTATCATTCAGTTGTCGCCAAGAGGCTGTGGGCCCTGCTTTCATTATTTAGTGGTTTGGCTTGATTATTAATTAAATCTTCGATTTTATTTACTGCCTTAATTGATCAATCACCTTGTTAGTTAATCCAAAGTTTTCAAATTTTTATATATTTAATTAATTCATACTAATTGTTTAAAACTAAGTTGATTTGATTTTGAGTTTAACTGGATTGACTTAAGTCAAGTTTGGCCATGCACGAAAACAATTGCATATTTTCGCTCCAATTGCGTTCGATTGTGCACTATTTAATGGTGTGATAATTTCTTCTTTTTTAGGTGAAGACGTGAAGTGAATGTTTTTTTTTTCATTTTCTTTCTCAAAATGCAATGATGTAGAATCATTTTAAATTTTAATATGCAACTTAACTTTTCTCGTTACAGAGGATGGGTGTGAACTCAATATCCAAAACTTGAAATGATTGGTTCACTATACAAACATGTGACACTGAAGATGATGGAATAATGAGATGAAAAGGCTTGTAAATGATGTGTGACCTAATTTTTTTCCTCCTCCAACTATTGAAAGAGCTTCTGGTTGATTTCTACACAAATTCG
Organism: Salvia hispanica; assembly: GCF_029641045.1. Lineage (NCBI taxonomy): Eukaryota > Viridiplantae > Streptophyta > Magnoliopsida > Lamiales > Lamiaceae > Salvia > Salvia hispanica. Next base: position 5,036,100 of record NC_142694.1, read on the forward strand.
GTGAAAAGAAAACTAGACCTGATAATTATATTCAGGTGAAATGATGATTGGTTCCCTGTACAAATATGTGTGCGAACTCAATCTCCAAACTTGAAATGATTGATTCACTATACAAACATGTGTGCGAACTTCAATCAACTTGAAATGATTGGTCCAGTATACATACATGAATGACACTAAAGATGATGGAATAATGAGATGAAAAGGATTGTATATGATGTGTGACCATATCTTTTTTCTGTAGAATGTGAACAAAATATCTATCTATTAGTAAGAATGACATATTAAATTAAGCAACAACAAAAATTAATGAATTACGAGTATAAACTAACAACTTTGAATGGCATTTTGCTTGTCGATATTCATTTCAAAAAAAAGACTTTGCACGATTCCTAATGCATACATTAATTATACACATAAATTCAATTCATGTAGACATGATTTTATCTCATTACGTTTATGAAAAAAAAAATTAGAAAAAAATATGTTCGTTCCACGCAAAAGAATAAAATATCACTTTATTAATATATAGTGCATAATCGAGCGGCATAGTGCAAATTGATTTGCGCACGAGTCAAAATTTATCATATAAAATTGACCTAACTCAATCCAGTTCGACTCAAAATCAATTCAATTTAATTTAAATCATTTGTGCAATTACTCCTAAACTAAATTAGATTTAATTTATACTCCGTACAGTATAATTTAAACTATTTTACAGAGAAAAGAGATAATATATGAAAGATTTATGAAAAAAATCACAACATGATGTTGAGCTTGATTTAAAAATATTTATGCAATATCTAATACTAACACTTATTTTTTTTTTTCTTAAATTAATGTAGATATATAATTTGAAAAGATAAAATTCCTAAATTATTGCAGAAGGATATTAGTAAGTAAAACATTAATTTGTTTTAAAATTAATATTTATAAATCAATTTTATTGTAAAATACCTAAAAAGTTGATTGTACATACAATTATAATTAAAATAATACTTGATAAATATGATATTATCTCATAAATATTTCATCCAATCACAGTGATTTTTTCTATTATAGAACAGTTATGACATTAATTTGTAAAACATAATAGGTAAAAAAATTAGGGATATATATATAGGTGGAATAAAATGTTGCTTTATACTCCACTATCCTCAATTCTTATCTTAAAATAATTTAATCATATATGACTAATACATAACTGAAAAGGATTCCAATCCAAATGTATCCAAGTCAAATTTGAATTGTAATTAGCATGTTTAAGCCAGGTGCTTACAAAATCTAGCTAGATCTAGAAAAAAAATGAGATTACAGTTGTAATCCAGAAATGATTCGCATGTATCCAAGCAAGATCATGATCATGTCCACAAGCATGCATTCATCAAAAAGTCGATCCAATGCTAAATCCAATTGCAGAAACAACATGATCTTCTTACCAAGATGCACTGCCTTTTTTCGTCGAAATGAAACCGGAAAAATAACAAAACCAAAGTTAGTAATCCAAATAAAACAAGAATGCTACAATTAATCGACTTTGAATGGAAATCTTGTGTAGAAAGAACACAAGAAATAATAAAATCGATTTTTTTAAAGTAAAAAATAAGTATCTAATTCAGCACAAAAAAAATGCTCACTCAAGCAAAATTAAGACAACCATTTGGAAAAATAGTTTTTATTTCAGATCTGAAATCACAAAAAAAAAAAAAAAAAAAATTGTACTCTTTCACAATAAGTAACCACAAGGAATTACAAAATTAATCATCAATTTAGGACAAGAAGGATAAACAAATGATCCACAAAAAAATTGAAGAAAAACTTGTCAAAAACACATTAATCAAATGTAGAAACGAAGCATAAATCAAGAAAAGAAAAAGGTTATTAGAAATGGAAGCGCTCACCACTTTCAGACCAATCTACAACTCTGATTCCGCTCTTGAATTTCTGCGTTTACTATTCAGGAATATCGGGTGACGGACGATACGCCTCTTATAAATTGTTGAAAGATTCGCGTCAACTTGTTGAGTTGAATCGTGCGAGTTTGAGTTGGAATCGTGCGAGTTTTCATATAACCCGCTCAACTTAGTTACACTCGTTAAATGCGTTATCACTCGGTAAAAATATTCTGAGTTAGATTGAATTTGAGTTATAATCCACGGGAGTTCGAATTAATGAGTTTTTTACACAACGAACCACAAAATTTGACACATTATTAATACACTCATATATACTAATCGGAGCTTAATGTATGAATGTGTAGGTGAAAAGGTTCAAGTCAAATTGAGTTGAGTTAGACTTTTGATTTTTGTTTTCAAATTGAGTTGAATCTAGTTTTGAATTTTATTTCTGAGAGTACTATAATTTTTCTTATTTGAGGAATGGGTTAAAATTGATGGATGCTATTTCACACTCATTATTCATTATATTGTTCATAGTATAAACATATCAAAATTAGCGCATTGAAGTTCTCTAGTGAATCCACATAATTACTCTCTTCGTCCGCCATTAGGAGTTCCATTTATGGACGACACGAGTTTTTAAGAAATGTTAACAAAAATGGATAGAAAAAGTTAGTGAAATAGATGTCATGTATATATTAGTTTTAAATGAAATGTGAGAGGAATGAGTTAGTGGAAATTAAGATCCTATTACGATTTATGATAAAAGTGAGTAAGAATTACTATTCGCGGAAGGACTAAAATGGAAAAGTGAGACTCCTATTCGCGAATAGGGGAGTATATTTGATGAACTGATGAGATATTATATTATCGATATAAACAAAGTTAGTTATACTATTTCTATCGTACAATAAATGCTTCGCCTAACAGCACTTATCTACAAAACGCAAAGTGAAACGCAATAAGGCTAACTTTGTTTCCCCCCCTTTTTTATGCTTTGGGATGGTCTCTCGTACGCGCGAGTGTACAGCAATACAGTGAGTCTTTCTTACTTAGTTAAATGTTAATTACTGGAGTATTATTAATTAAACTAGTATCTACTCCCGTGCGATGCACGGTTCAATTAATTTTACGAAAATTAATTTAATATATCACTTTATCATCACTCGAATTTCAAAACTAAAAAACTAAACTTGCGAAAAACGTAACATCTACAAAATATTTACAATAGGCATATATATAGACGGCATATGTATTTGTTCTAAAGTTTTCATCCTACTTTTTTTCTCTTCTAGATTTCTCTACTTTTTTCTTATATATTCTATTTATTCCTAAATATTTCTATTATAAATTATCTTCAAATTTTAATTATAAAAATCTGGCTTATTATTTATTTGAACACATTCCGTACAATAAAAATACTAAAATAAGAAGACGATGAAACACTACTCAGTTGACAAAACATTTTTTCTCAATTCAATAGGTTAGGAATTCAGATTATCACGAGAATTAATAGGCAATCTTTATTGATCATTTTTTTCGGAAAAGATGTGGTAAGTAGGTTTAAGATGGTTTTCTCAATTTCATATACAATTGTACTTCCGCAAGTTATAATTTGTATATTTAATACTCCTATAAATTTTTTTTTATTAAATAGATGTATGAATATAGCAATAATTAAGTATAAAAATAAAATTATAATATAGTAAAATTAATCACAACTAATAACTATAATGTCAATCTAGAGTAATTTTAAGTAAAAAAAATGTTAAAATCAATTATGCAATTAGTATAATATTTAAAATTATATTAAAACAACGAAAACACATATATTGATTAAAACATTTTTGGATATAAAAAGAACAATCTTATTTAAACAATAAATAGTAAAATTTAATGTCTAACACCATTTATTAATATACAATTTATAATGTTCAAAATATGGAAGCCATTGTCATAGAAAAATATAATAAATATAATCTACCTTCATATTTTATCAATTTCAAAGATCTACTCCGTCTGTCCGCGATTAAATGTCTCATTTTTCCTTCTTCGTCCGTCTGCCAATAAATGTCTCATTTCTCTTTTACCATAATTGGTAGGTGTACCCTACATTCCACTAACTCATTTCACTCACATTTTATTACAAAACCAATATATAAAAGTAAGTCTCACATTCCACCAACTTTTCTACCCACTTTACTTTATAAAGTCAAACAATTTCTTAAAACCTGTGTCGGTCAAATATGAGACATTTAATGGCGGACGAAGAGAGTAATTTATTAAATTAAATAATAAATTCATCACATTAATCCAAGTCATCACATAAATCCATAAGAATTTGTTATATCATATATGTCTCATAAAAAAATAATCATGTAAATCCTTCACCTATATAATTGGGTCAACTAATTAGAAAATATATTGTTAACAAACAATTTATTAGGTATAGTAACTTATTCATATTAAAACATTACCCTCCGACTTCTCTTTGTACTCCAATACATCTCTACCTTATCATTTTTCCCGATATCTTTTATCCGCCTCCATCTAGCTCGGGTGCCCTTCTTCATCACCAGTTATCATCTCCTGCACCTTTCTTATCCTACACCGGCGCAATCTATTCCATAAGCCAATTTTTCACCATCTACATGTAATAATTTCAAACAAAAATCAACTACATACCCTACATTACAACTTTTGCCATCGTTGACTTAGGTGCTCTTTTTGCATGAAATCTGTTGTCGTTTCTTTTATAAATTATGGCAAATGACATATTGTTACCCTACATCACAACTTTTGCCATTTCGTTGACTTAGGTGCTCTTTTTGTATGAAATCTATTGCCGTTTCTTTTATAAATTATGGCAAATGACATATTGTTTAAAAATATAGCTAAATGATTCAGATACTTTTAGTCGACATTAATTTATAATTTAGTGGATATTAATTTATAGTTATACCAAATTAATGGCATTAACATCCTCCATTTGACTACATACTCCGTAGTATATAAATCTGTTGCCGTCTCCTTAATAAATTATGGCAAATGACATATTGTTCGAAAAAATAGCTAAATGATTCAGATACTTTTAGCCGACATTAATTTATAGTTTAGTGGATATTAATTTATAGTTATACCAAATTAATGGCATTAACATCCTTCATTTGACGACATAGTATATAGTTATACATTTAATGGCATTAACATTTCCCTTGGCTACATAAATTATAAACATAACTTATTAAGTAGTAATATCTATAATTATTCCCAAAATTTATACACATTCAAAATATTGCTCAAAACTCGGCTTTTATATATGTATAGATTATCTAAGAATTTTACTAACTTCCTAATCATACTACTTAACGAAAAAAATTCTTTTCTTTTTCAACATTTAAGAGTCTAGATACACAGTTTTCTAATTTTATCCTTTTTATTTTACATTTTCTAAATTATTTTTTCTTAATTTGAGTTTTTGTTATACAATCCTAACATTTACTATTATAATTAGTTAATCATTTTTATATAATTGGTGATTTCAGTATTTAATTATGGCGTAGTAGTATTATTCTAAATTAGTTTAACCTAGTCATTTTGTTTTAGATAAAAGTGGGAAATGGAGAATTTGATCAGTAAACCTCATTTTTATAGTTAATATTTTATAATTGAATTTTATATAGTCCAAAAGAATAAAATATATTTAAACAAATGAATGAAAAAAGAAAAGGAAAAGAGAGGATCCGAATACTAATGCCAGCCGTTACAAATCAATTAATCGAGTAATTTATATTTTGTTTATGGGCATTCACTTTTTACATTTTAAAGTTTAGTTGACTTCTATTCTTAAATGAGGAATCTCAGGTGATGACCGGGTACAAGGTATTAAATTGTATAACTAATTCGAGATGAGTTGAGTTGTATTCGTGCGATTTTTTTTCAGTGAACCAACTTAACTTTTTTACCCTTGTTGATTAGTCAAAGCCAATAATTATTGTGTATCACATGGGTTAAACCTTAAAAGATTCAAATCTAGACAAGTCATTCTTGATAATAATTTGTTCAAACGAGCTTTTACGAAGTGACTTGCAATGGTTTGGATTGTCGATTGTCCCTTTCATTCTTTTGATTTGGTCTTCATCAATTATCTTGGGCCGTGAATTAATAATAGTACGAATCCGCTATCATTTAGTTGGTGGGCCTATTTTTGTCTTTGGACTTGAGATTAGTAATAGTGTGGGCTGGCTTTCATTTATTTGGTTTAGTTTGGGTTGATTAGTAGTACTAATTAAATCTTTGGTATTTAAACTATTTATGGCCTTAATCAATCAATCTCCTTATTAATTAATCCCAAGTTATCAAACTTAAGTATTTGATTAATTCTAAGTGATTAGATTCAAAGATTTAATTATAAGCATTTAAGTAATTACTCTCATGAGTCATGAGTAATTAGTCTAGTAATTAATTTTCGAGAAAGGGGCGAGAGAGATGTAATAATTTTCTAATTCACAGATGAGGGTTAGCGATATTTTCCCTTTTTCCCAGTTGAGTAGAATCGAGAACTGATCCAATGGATTTAATAAATAATTCAAACTAAGTTGATTCGATTTTGAGTTGAACGGGATTGAGTTAAGTTCAGATTCATGCACGAATAAAAATCGCACAATTTCGCTCCAATTGCGCTCGATTATGCACTATTTTATTTGTGAGAGTCATGCAAAAAGTGCATCAAAAGAAGCGACCTCGCTTGTGGATTAGATAAAAAGATCGTGGGCATTCACTGGTTGTAGCATCTTGCTCGATGGATGGACGTATGCCAATGACCGAACCTTTGTGAATGTTTTGGTGGACTCCCCCAAAGGTACTGTGTATCTTTCCTCGTCTGACATAACTGATTGTGTTGGAAATATGGAGGTTGTGCAGCCCTTCTCTGTGAAGGTGTTGGTCGATATTGGACTCTAGAATGTCGTCAACATTCGTTCGCAACTACTAGTTAATTATATTCACATTAATTCAATTCATATAGCCATATGATTCTATCTCATTATGATTATGAAAGAAAATAGAAAAAAATGCACAAAATAGAATAAAATATCACTTCATAAATATAGTGCAAAATCAAGTGAAATTGGAGTGAAATCTTGCAAATTGTTTTGTGCACAAGTCTACATTGATCATGAATTAAATTGATATAACTCAATCCAGTTCAACTACAGTCCTATAAATAAATTCTCAATGTAGAAAAAAGAAAAAAAAAATCAAGCTAAGTTTGTTTTTTCATTTTAATTTTACAATCAAGATAAAAAAGATGTACATTGGTGAACAATTTTGTAGGCATGCTCTACAACATTTAAAAGATGTGGGGCAGCTGTCATAATTGGGACGTACAATTCATTCCTTCATAATTGAGACCATATATATAACAATGTCAAGGATCACCCGAAGTCGCCCCATAGGCCACAAAGCTGCCAAGAGAGATACTAATGGGAATGCTCTAGCGTCTAGTAGTGTGACCGAGTCAGCTCAAGTCGAATTGGATCCCAACGTGAAGGCGATGATTTATGCGTCGATGATGATGAAGAAGTTGAAGTGCACGATGAAATTGTGGAAAGAGGTAGGAACTGTGGAGCACGAAATGCATCATGAATTGCATTTATGTACTTTTATTAATTGTAGTTTTATCTATTTAACTTTTAGGACTTGTTTGATAAAAAAGATGGATATAAGAAGATATGTAAAACAAGATAAGAAATACGGGCTTCATGTCAAGATATGCAAAGATATGAATTTTTTTCGTTATTGTTTGATAGAAAAGAAATTGTCTAAAATTGTATTTTATATTAAATAACATGGCTTAACTTGACAAATTGGTGGGATACATAAACATGGTTAATGTTATAATTTTGGTAAGATTGGTTAGGGCCCTTGTCTTATATTGGGTTTTGAGTTAAGCTTAAATATGATATCAAACAATTAGAAATGTCCATATATAATTCTCTATCTTGGTATTACTAACTTATCAAACACGTCCTTAGTGTTTCTAGGGCTGGCAAAACATACCGAAATACCGCACTTACCATACCGAAAAAATACCGAAAATATCGAATTTTCGGTACGGTATGATACCTTATCGGTAGATTAAGGTACGGTAAAGGTATGGATTTTGCATATACCGCGGTATACCGCATCATACCGCAATTACGGTATGTACTGCAAAATTACGGCATATACTGTAATTTTGCAGTATATACCGTTAATAAATATATTTTTTAAATATATATATATTATTTATAAAATTATAATATTTATATTTTTAAAACTAAAGAAAGATTAGAGGCATAATTCGTAAAGCAGTAGCAGCCATCATTAATTCATTATTCTGTCCTAATTCTAAATCTCAATTCTTCAATATTTTATATATCAAACAGGTATGATTTGCACCGCGATATACCGCAACACGGTACGGCATGCCGAAATATCGGTAAGGTAAAGGTTTTCAAATTTTGACATACCGAATTTTCGGTATACCTTAATGCGGTATACCGAAAAATTCGGTAAGGTATAGGTATGGCATTTAGTCATACCGCAATTTGCGGTATGACATTCTCGGTGCGGTATACCGTACCGTGCCAACCCTAAGTGTTTCCAATCTATATCATTTTATTCGTATATAATATATGCAATTTTATTTATTTTATTATTAAGAAATTAAAAGGAAATAACATTAAAAAATATATTAAAAAATAGGCGAAATAAGTTAGGGCTGGTAATCGAGCGAATATTTTTTACGTTCGAACCCCTTTTTTAAGTTCGTTGAGTTGATAATTTATCCATTGGATTATAGAAAAAAAAAATCATATACTACTATAAAGCTTGGTGGATCTCGTTGAATACACCTACATTTTCTTATATTGATGGTAGCAAATCAAAACTACATGAAATACTATTACTGAAACAAAGTATTTTGTACTTTGAATGGTTATACCTTGTATATTAATGAAACATTAATCAATATAGCGTTTAAAATAAATTCAAGAATTTTAAAAAAAACATAAGTATATACCATGGTACTTATTAACTGAGGTAATATCGAAAAGAGTAAAGGTCAAAATTGGTCCTAAACATATGCTCATTTTATCATTTTGGTCACTTTATCTTTTGGATTTTTTGGTCCTGAACATATGAAAATTTGATCATTTTGGTCCTCCGTCAATATTTCCGTTAATATTTAACGGTCAACCATTTTCATCACAATTTTGACCAACTTAAGCAATTTTTAATTATTTAATAACTCTTAAGTAATTTTTAATTATTTAATAACTCTTAATCATTTAAAATAAAAAATAAAAATAAAAAATGTAAATAAAGAGGAAGTCTGCTTCCTCTGCAAGCATTTTTGAAAAAAACTCTCGCCCTCTCTCACTTCGACGGCGCCGGCGAGCGAAGGCTAGTTTCTCGGCAGATGGAGAAGGAGATTGATGAATTCAAGAAAATTTGTAATACATCAATGGAGTAGTTGTTGGTATGTTCAAATAAGTGTTCTATCAAACACTTAGTGTGCAACCAAGTGGTACTTTTTTCTCCCCCAATTCATTATGTTTATGTTGTGAGTATTTGAGCATTTGTAACAGATTCAAAGTCCCCAAGGCCATCTGTGTATAGCTTTTTTCAAATTCCTCTCTTCCTTTTATTTCCTCTCTTCCTTCCATGCAAATTCTGGAAATTTGCCATGGCTTTTGACGATTCGGAGTGAAGCAAATTTCTTGCAATTGCAAGACTCGTACCGGAATCGAAGGTCACGTTGGCCACCACTCTCGTCGGACCAGGTGCTCTTCCCCTTCCCCTCCCCCCTTCTCCTTCTCCATCGACCGAGAAACTAGCCACTGCTCACTGCTCGCCGCTCGCCGGCGCCGTCGAAGTGAGAGAGGGTGAGAGTTTTTTTAAAAAATGCTTGCAGAGGAAGCAGACTTCCTCTTCATTTTTATTTTTAAAATTCTTCTTTTTTTATTTTAAATGATATATCCTTAAAATAATTAAAGTTATGATTAAGAGTTATTAAATAATTAAAAATTGCTTAAGTTGGTAAAAATTGTGATTAAAATTGTTGACATTAAATATTAACGGAAATGTTGACGAAGGACCAAAATGATCAAATTTTCATATGTTCAGGACCAAAAAATCCAAAAGATAAAGTTTAAGACTAAAATAATAAAATGGACATATATGCCTGACCTTAACACTATCGAAAATTTACAACATATGAAACTTATATAGATATATATTGATACTTTTGTTTCATATATTATCTGATAATCGCTTTCACATGGAGTACTTTAAAATAAAAAAGATACAAAAGAGTAAATTTAATTTAGCATTATATTGGATATTTGAGAGAATTTTGGCATGGACAGTCTGTTAAGGGAAATTGATTGCAATCGGCGGAAGGATAAAAGGTAACCGTGGGAGCTTTACCCGTCGATCAAACCAAGAACAAAGATGAACAGAAAAGTAAAATGCGTAAATGGAAAATAAGTTTAGGATATTTCTTCATAGAATAATATGAAAGGTTCCACACATATTTATAATATTTGGGATACAATAATATCTTAACAGAATAGAGTAAACCAAATCTAATAATATTCTAAGCAACAAATATGGTAAATCAATACTAACTTAATAATAAGATATTGGGAATTTTCTAGGAGATATGCTCGTATCACATTCAAACACCTATATCCAAATATTAAGATAGTACAAGAAAGTAAATTTAGTTTTCCTTGCATTGACAAATGGGGTTATATGTTGCTGGATATTTGGGGCTGTTAGAGCAGGATCCAGAGGCACAAAATTTAGGGGAGCAACTTGATTTCTTGCACACATAATTGCAGTATTCATCCGAACATGGAATTGGAATTGTTGGGAACTCAAACGGAACTCCTTCCACATAATTCAGATCCACCAATACTGCTGCAAGAATTATAAAATAAACCCATGAATTTAGTGAAGGACTACTTTTCCTCTCCATTGCTCTACTTTTATGAATAACTGGTTTTGATTCTATGAGATGGTGTTGTCTCCTGTGATGATCATGGCTAAGTATATATAGTGGAGGTGGTATGAGTTTTTTAATTAGGGAATATATTTGTTTTGGTAGTCATTTTTGTATGGGCCAAATTTGCTGGATTTTGTCGATTTCTATTTAATGTATTTTACAATGATTGGGGTGAATATTTGCACAATATTTCTAGTATTGATGGTAGCAAATTCTTGTATGGGATAGTGTTTATTTCATTATTTGTCCAATTTGTCATATATTATGAATATAACTTTTTAATTTGAGATAGAGATAATGTGTAGGACAACACCCTACGTACATAAAGAGGCACTTATAACTTTAATTTTGAGTAAAGAATGTATATACTGTGTAATAAGTACAGTATTTTTAAATATTTTTAAATTAATGTAGTACTAATATATGGACTCGTGATTTGTGTGTATTATATGGATGTATATCGCATAATTCATTTGAAATAAGTTAATTAATTATATGTAGATTGTGTATATATGGACTCGTGATTCATGAAAATAAATAAAGAATGGATTGTATATCTAATTGTTATTATCAGAATATTATTGTAGTAATGTGGTTTTAGTACATTGTAGTAATAAAACGTGCGGAGGTATAATTAATTTTACAACATATTTTTATTAAAATTGTTGATCTAAGTCTGCCTTTTTTTTTATTTATTATGGCATGCACTTTTAGATTTCTTAGACTGATAAAATTGTCATTTGATTGATCCATAATTTATGTAGACATTCTGAATTTCGTGTTCTTATAAAGTCGCGCAAAAGTTTACTTTAGCATTTTCTTTTTATATATTTTTTTTCTAATCTTAAATAATATTCTGAAAATGGGTTTATTAACGGAAAACTGTTTTAGTCTAAATTCATAAATTTGTGTATTTCCCCTTTCAAAAAAAGCAAAATAACCCTTGAAATTTTATAAAAATATCCCTAATAAAATGTACAGGATTATCTCTAGTTTTAAGTGAAAATTATATTCACATTAAATCAATTTGTATAGACATATGATTCTATAATTCTATAATATATAGAGATGTCAGGCCAGCCAAGGCCCGCCTATATTGAGGCCCAGTCCGGCCCAGGCTCACTTGCCACGTGGACCCGGGCTGGGCTGGGCTTTGTTTGAATTTTTTGTTTAAGTATTTTAAAGATATCCTAAATGTATTATATGCAAAAAGTAAGTGTATAACTAAAGTAATACTAACATATATTGTTAGTTTTGTTTTGTTAGAGAAGATGATATATGGGTTGATGTTGTATTTCTAAGCTACAAGTATATGAACTACCTAACAAATTTAAAGAATTATATAATTATCATCATATATTAAGGTTTGATACTTAATATTTTTAAAAGTTAAACTTCATAATCATCTTTTTTACATCTTTGATAAAAAAAATTATAAAAAAAAAATTAGATACAATCAAGATTGAATGTTTCATTCATGATTTATTTGAAAACTTATGTTAATATTAAACTATTATTGTTCGAGTCCATTCGGAGACATCCAAAATATTGGAATGATATAGACAAAATTATCATGTCTCGTGCACAAGATGACATGCATATACAGAGAAATATATTATTATTAGTGATTAACCACCTAATTATATTAAAAGAAACACACTAATTATAGAAGGTGGGCCTCTAATGGGCCTGGGCCTATACTATGCTTCGGGTGGTCCTGGGCCGGGCTTGGGTTTACAAAATGGCCCAATTGGAGCCCATCTCAACTGATGAGCCCAGCCTGGGCCCGCTTCATTTCACTAGTGAGTCGGACCTGGGCCGAGCCAGTTGACAACTCTAATAATATATAGTATCAAACAAAATAAGAATATCATAATACTAATATCTCTTCATTATCATAGTGCATAATCGAGTGAAATAGTGCGAACTTTTTCGTGCACGCACGAGTCTAAATTTATCATGAATAAAATTGGCATAACTTAATCCAGTTCAACTGAAAATCAATCAATCCAGTTTGAATTATTTCTATAATCCAACGGATAAATTCTCAATTTAACTACTCCTAGTACATTTGTTAAGGGGGAGCGAAATTTGAGGAGCTAGAAGGAAAGGATTTGTTCTGTATAAGGGAGAACAAAAAGAGCAGAGACGCATTTGACGAAGGTAGGGAATGAAGATGAGCAAAAATGGGTAAGGGATATGGTTTTCCTTAGATACAATATGCATCTGCAGAATTATGTAATTGGCAGCTCTGTTTCCGATGATGCCAATTGATAACATTTGTTTTTGGCTGATGATTTCATATAGTAACAATTAATCTGCTCAATTAAACTAGGTATGGATTCATATATCATACCCAAATGATTCTACCTTATTACGTCCAACAAAAGGAAATGGAAATAAAAGGGAAAAGAATATCAAACATTTAAATAGTGCATAGTCGAGCGCAACCGAAGCGAAAATGTGCGATTGTTTTCGTGCATGAAAGCACGGGAGGTTTGTAGTCGGCAAATATAGTACATTTCCACTAAAAAAAAATCCAATCTCAGTTTTTTTTCAAAAACTTATGAATTGCGATTTTTGAAATAAAAAATGTCAATTGGATGCTAATATCCCTAGACCATTAAAATTTAATTAAAAAAATCACAATGGACTATTCTAATGTACCCGAATTAATTACCGCTTACGTGGATAGAGCTGAACTCAAGACTCCAACCGTTTTGAGCTCGGCAGTTGATTTAAAAACTGAAGAATTCGACCGTTGTTGCAGAAATAGCGCGCCAATTAAAAGATACAATAAATCTTGAAATCACGAAAGGCTCCATCTGAATCTCCCATGGCGGATCACGAAATCATCCATCTGAACTTCGAGGTTTCTCCCATGGCGATCATCCCAAGGGGGGCTGCGGCCGACAACATTCCTCAAGAAATCATTCACCACATTCAATCTTTATTAAACAGCCGCAATGCCGCCAAAACGACGGCCCTTTCCAAGTCCTGGCGCCTCGCATGGACCACGCGCCCCGTCCTCGACTTCCACGACCTCCGCCATCCACGCCTCCAGTCGTTCCCGGCTTTCGCCATCGAAACAATCCAGAGGTACGAATCTCACAAGCTAAGCATCGACTCTTTCGCTCTACGGATGGATGCAATCGACGACCACTCTCTCGCTACATGGCTGATTTTAAAAGCGATCAAATTGGGAGCTACTGATCTAACTCTTCGAATCCGGAGGTCAGATAAGAATTCGAGGCCGTTTGCTCTACCAGATGAGGTTCTTGATTCTCAAACCCTAGCTTCCCTAAATCTTTATGATTGCAAAATTAACTTGCCAAAGAGGGATAATTTAGTGGTGAAATGGTCCAATCTTAAATCCATTATTTTTACCACTGTTGCAACCAATGGTGATTTGTTGCTCGACTTCATTTCGAAATGCAAATCTCTTGAGAGAGTAAAGTTGCAAAACACCAGAAGCCATAGGTACAGTGGAGAAGAGAGAGCATCTTATGGTATAATCCAACAGCATAAGCTCAAGTCTTTGGAATTGGTTGGTTTTGATATGAGAGACAACATATATAGGCATGACTTGTGGCCTAAATTTCCTTGCCTGAAAGAATTGGTGATTCACGACGTCAACTCTAGCTATGACTGGAGGGGCTTAAGAATCTGCAGCCCGTCGTTGGAGGTCATAAGCATACACATGTATGAAAATAGGATTACGAATGGGAGGTTCGATGTTCCAAATATTCGAAAATTTGAGGTGGTGGGCCTTCATTTGCCAGAGCTGGATGAGTTCAGAACAAGTAGTGGTAATAGGGAATGGGAGTCAGATATACGTGTAGCGTGTGGGAAGCTTACTCAATCATGGTGCTCTTCGTTGGGCAAACTCTTGAGGCAGTTGAGCTCATCCCGAATATCTCTATCTGTGCATATGGATTTTCATCTTCCGTGTTATTATAGTACGTATGATGGAGATGGTTTACGACCGGTAGTAGAGATATTGAAGGTATGTGGTGATAATCCACAACTGCTACCTGTTTTCCTAAAGGCCTTGCTCCGGAGATGTCGCCCCAAATGCATAACCGCGTTTAATAAGGTGTACTATCAGAGGCATGATGCTACCTTGAACTGGTATCCTGCATTTGAATACTATCGAAGACATGAAATAGGTACTAATCTTGCTCATTCAAGCTCATTATATTTTGATTTATGATGAGTAGTTTTTTTTTAATTTGAAAGGCCCTCCTGTTGAAGATATATGTATTGCTGAACTCTTCAAGAATGCTAAACAGGAACTTAAACTATGTGTTATTAATTGCAGATGTGGAGAAAAGAGATGCTGCACTACTACAAGCCATGGACCAGTGAGTTTTGAGGGAGTCATGTTGTTGTGTGCATACCAACTGCAAAAATGCATTCAAATTGGGTTTAATTATGTGTTGAGACAGATCATCTGTTTTGTATTGTTCCTTAATTACTGTTTCCAAATGGTGAATTGGTAAAAGTAATTGATTACAACTTGTGCATAGTAGTGGAGTATATGATATGTCATATTGTGAATTGGGACTTGACTGAGTGGTCGGAAAGTTTGGTTTTGAATTTGGACTCCAAACTAGCCCTCTACTGGGTTTTGCTTTATGCTGAGAGATTGGAGTTGTAAACCATCTCTTTGTCTTGAGTTGATGTAATTTTCTGTTTTATTGGTGGGTTGCATTCCTCGTATGTCAAATAATTTTTTTTTATCTAAAATATAATCATCTTTGAATCAAAATCCTATGTAAAATTCAAAATGACTAAAACATACAATAATTAATGTAAGTACATTAAGTCAAATATATTCATTCCACGTGTTCGTAAGCTAGTGGTCATTCCACGTCGCTGACGAATAATAAACTTCCACGTGACGCGTCCCCACCATTGTGACCTGCGTGAATCCGCCACCGCCATTTTCGCACACTCCATTTTAGTCAAGCTACTACCCACGCAGTTTCATGTAACAAATTATCAGTTTTCGAGAAAATCTAGCTTAATTGTTTATTGCAATGGCGATGAAATCTCTGCTAGTTATCTCGATTTTTATCTGCTTAATTTTCTCGCATATACATCCATCGAAATCGGAAGAAGACGAAGATCTCAGTTTCCTCGAGCAGGTGGAGCAGAGCGATGCCGTGCCGTTGGGTGATTCCGACCATTACGGCCATCCCCATGACTACGAGAACTACGCCGATCTGGAAGATGACGAAGAATCGGCGGCATACGGCGAAGACGACGGTGGTCACACTGCCGCGGAGGTGGACGAGACGCACGTGGTCGTGCTGAGGCAATCGAACTTCAGCGAGTTCATTGAGAAGAACACATTCGTGATGGTGGAGTTCTACGCGCCGTGGTGCGGCCATTGCCAAGCTCTGGCGCCGGAGTACGCTGCCGCCGCGACGGAGCTGAAGGACGAGGCTGTGGTGCTAGCGAAGGTCGACGCTGCAGAGGAGACGGAGCTCAGCCAGAAGTTCGACGTGCAGGGTTTCCCGACCATTTTCTTCTTCGTCGATGGCGTGCACAAACCCTACCCTGGTCAACGCACTAAGTAAGATTTACTCGATTCCAGTTTACTTAAAATTACTTTTATTAGAATGAAATTCAATGCCTTCCTCTTTGAATCCCTGCTGCTTCAGCTGATGGACTTGGTATGAAATTCAATGCCTTCCTCTAGAAATCGGCAGCTGCAAATTCTGTATTAATGTTAATGTGATCTGTTTGAAATGAAATCAAGGATAGAACTCTTATGTAGCTAACATAATGATTTTTTTTTTTGTTTTTTTCTTTCATGTTCTTATTGGTATATGTCGATGTTGATGTAGTGAATAACGACATAATGTATGCAAATGTAAGATTATCTGAAGTAAAATTTCAGGATGCTAATTACAGCGCTTTTGAGTAATAGTTCCGGTAATGATGTTCTTTATATCTATGTTGCAGGGATGCTATTGTATCATGGTTGAAGAAAAAGACAGGTCCTGGATTGCACAATATTACAACCACGGAAGAGGCAGAACGCGTCTTGGCAGACGAGGACAAGATAGTTGTGGCTTATCTCGAGAGTCTGGTGGTATGATTTTCTCCATCTTAATAGTGCATTTTCTTCTACTACCATGTTACCCATTGGATTTCTGTTAACGTAGCTTTTTCCTTGATTATGCTGCCTTTTTTATATAGAGTTTATGAGTTTGCATCTTGTTTATACTGCTTTGAACAATGAAGTAACTTTATTCTTGCTTTGCATTTCGAAATACTGATATAGGGCCCAGATAGCGAGGAGTTTTCTGGTGCTTCAAAGCTTGAGGATGATGTTAACTTCTACCAGACAACCAGTCCAGAAGTGGCGAAACTCTTCCAGATTGATCCACAGGCCAAACGCCCGTCTGTTGTCATGATCAAGAAAGATGAGGAGAAATTTAACCAATTTGGTCAGTTATAAACTCATAGTAGTCTCACATCTTACGGAAATCAGTTCCTTTCTGTGCGAAGCAACGGTATTAATTGACAATTTTGTATCAGCAGGTGGTCAATTCACTAAATCTGCAATAGCTGAATTTGTATATGAGAACAAGCTTGCTCTTGTCACCACTATGACCAGAGAAAGTGCTCCATTGGTATTTGAGAATCCAATAAAGAAACAGGTATTCTGCTTATTTACGTTATGGTTGTACAGAGGAGATGTCGTTTTTTGTCATTCCCTTTTGATTTATTAGTTATTTCTATATTGCAGTTGATACTTTTCGCAACTTCTAATGACTCGGAGAAATTTTATCCGATATTCACAGAAGCAGCAAAAGTTTTCAAAGGAAAGGTCAGGAAATTACTTGTCAGTTTTAAGTTAGTATAATGTTTACACACTTGATCACAACCGTCTAATGCATTACATGTTGCTTCTATTCTCCCTCATTCATTTTATTTGTTTATCAAAGTTATTCAACTGAGAGATCTTATGTTTAAAATCTGCAGCTCTTATGTGTTTATGTCGAATTGGACAATGAAGATGTTGGAAAACCTGTTTCAGAGTACTTTGGAGTTGATGGAGAAACTCCAAGTGTATGCATTAGAATACTAAACCATCTATACTTATAACTTCTACATTTTAGAGATCAAGTATCAGATGATAACCAAAATGTTTGATGCAGGTTCTTGCATATACTGGAAATGATGATGCCCGGAAATTTATGCTAGATGGTGAAATAACTGTTGACAATATCAAGGTTACTCATTAACTGGTTTTTTAGTTTTTTTGAAACAACATAAGACGCATTCAAACTTACTTTGTTTCGATATGCAGTCGTTTGGACAAAAGTTCCTGGGAGACAATCTCAAGCCATTCTACAAGTCGGACCCTATTCCAGAAAATGTAATGCCTTTTTTTTTCTTACAAGATTATTTATTTTTTAAGATGTGGTTGTATTAATATTGGTGTGATGCCCCTGTTCCAACTTCTTTGCATTTGTCCTAATGCAGAATGATGGGGACGTCAAGATTGTAGTTGGTGACAACTTTGATGAGATTGTCTTGGATGAGTCAAAAGATGTTCTTCTTGAGGTATATATTTATGTTACCATGACCAAAGTCAGAACAAAAGGTAAAACATATGAAAGCTTAGTCTGTAATCTTGATTTATGATTATCATTTGTTTACAAACAGTTGTATGCTCCCTGGTGTGGACACTGTCAATCTTTGGAACCTATATATAACAAGCTTGGCAAGCATTTGAGAGGCATTTACTCCCTCGTCATAGCTAAGATGGACGGGACGACAAACGAGCACCCACGAGCCAAGGTATTATGTGGTTCATAGGGGGTTAGAAGGGTGACTTGCTGTAAATATCACATCATTTACCCGAATATGTAATTCCCTTATTACTTAAAACCGTTCCATAGCAATTGAAAAAGTTAAAGTATGTTCCAAGTGGAATTTTCTAGGTGGCTAGTAAATTGCAACATTTAAAAAATGTATGAATATTGCAAACTAAGGTCAAAATGTGTTATACGTGGTAGAACCTCGTATTCCCAGTAATCCCATTTGATTTAGTTCTTAAATCTGCTTTAACTAGGAAAAGAATACTCAGCCAAATCAAGATTGTTTGCTCTTTTCAAAATTGTTGTAACAGCTTTAAATTTGTGCATGAGTTCTATGATAAATGCTGATTGACAATATACTGATGCATATCTCTGTGTTGTCTTGCAGTCTGATGGATTCCCCACAATTCTCTTCTTCCCGGCTGGCAACAAGAGCTTCGATCCAGTAAGATAGCCTTGCTTCTCATATCAAATTCTATTGCTGAATGATTTCATCTCGTTCTGACTGCAACTTATCTTATGAAAACTGAACCGGATGAAACTATGCTCGTGCAGATTACTTTTGAGGATGATCGCACCGTGGTGGCCTTCTACAAGTTCTTGAAAAAACATGCCTCAATCCCATTCAAGCTTCAGAAGCCAGCCTCGTCAGTGAGGAGCACTGCTTCAAAAGATGCTGCTAGCCGCAAAGACGACAGCAGCAGCAGCAGCGACAGCGACAACGGCGTGAAGGATGAGCTATAAATGTAGGAATCTGTCTCGGCTCGATTACGAGGTGGAGGGAAAAGTCTCGATTACGAAGTGGAGGGGAAAAGTCATGGTGTATGCAAACTCCTCTAATCAGGCTTAGTTTTAAGGCAAAGTTTTGCTATACTGAGATATACTATGGTACTGTAAAGACAGGACGAAAGCCAATTGCTTATAAATTATTTCCATCTAATTTTTTTTTTTCTGATGAAGTGTTTTATAAATTACAAACTTGAGATTACATTAAAAATATCCAAAGTAGATTTCGGAATCTAGAGGATTTATTTTCCCGTATATTGTCGGGAATAAAGTCATTATGAAAATGATTGTTGATTTGTATTGCCATATGTCTACATGTTTACATTATTTATTAAGAATTTTAATAGAGACGAAATGACACGACTAGTATTTGCTCTTTTAAGCGACGACATAGATTAAATTCATATTTCAACATAAATAATAAAATAATAAAAACCCAAGCCCAAGCCCAAATAACCCAACCTGGATTCAAGTCAGGTCCGACCCGTCCGACTTGCACCAACGGATAAGAAAAAGGCAGAAACCAATCTCTCCTCTCATCCCCAATTTGCAGTGAAAATGGCGCAAGCGTTAGCTACACCAGTACTGCCTTCTCTCTCTCTCATCTCCAACCCTATCTCTAACTCCTCCAAATTCTCGCTCTCCTTTCCGCTACCCACCGCTTTCCCCAAGGTAAAACTCTCGGAAACTTCATTTCAATTTCGATTTGTCCAAGTATACAGATGGATTGACTGTATGTTTTCATTTGTGGTTAGATCGGTGGATTGAGTATCAAATGCGCTCGTGTTGGTGGAGTCGAGATTCCGAACAACAAGAGAGTGGAGTACTCGTTGCAGTACATTCATGGAATCGGGCGCACTAGCGCCAGGCAGATTCTCAACGACCTCAGTTTCGAGAACAAATTGACAAAAGATTTCTCTGAAGAGGAGCTCACCATTTTGCGTGAGGAGGTCTCCAAGTATATGATTGAAGGAGATCTTGTAAGTGTTTGATTGTTTGTGTTACCGATTTTAGGTGACTTTTTGGTGTTGCTGTGTTGAGTGTTATTGGACTGGAGTTAGTTGAATTTATTATGGCCTAATAATGCTTGTGAAAAATGCACTTTAAACTAAAACAATTACTATGTAGTTAGGTTGATCTCGGGGAGATTTTAGCACAAGGATTGAGTTAGAAATGACGAATGCTTGCCAAACAGCGAGGTTTGATGTAGTTTGATCTTAGTTTTAAGTGGACATTGTCATCTTGAAGCATTCCTGATAGGGTTGATTGTCTCTGAATTCCAAAACTCAAGGCAAGGTGTTTACAAGTGAGGCACATACAAGTATAGTACGATAGTTTCAACCATTATCATCTTGAAGCATTTGTTATCGGTTAGAATTCATCTCTAAATGCTAAAACCTAAGGCAAGAGGTTGTTCACGAGTATAGTTCGAGTTTAGTGTCAAAGTTTCACATTTTTCTTTCATGGTTTGGTCTATTTACAGCTCACAAAAGGAAATAAAAACCTTTGATTGTTGCATGAATTTGAACCTGTCTATATATGTCATTGCATTTAGTTGCAAATACTCACTTATAGGAGTTAAAATTCCCATAGCTATTCCTTGAGATTAGTATAGTAAAAATCTGCCTAGACTAGTCAGCCGCATGCTTTGATGAATTGAACAATTTTGATGTTGTTGGATTGTTTTATTCTTCAAATACTCGGTCCTATCATGTATTGTTGTGCACACAGTTTCCATTTTCTGTAAGGATTAGTATTTTTGGATATGTAACAATTGGGTATGTTCTTAACAACTGTAGAGGAGGTTCAATGCGCTTGCAATTAGAAGGCTAAAGGAGATACAGTGCTACCGAGGCGTGAGGCACATTCAGGGATTGCCGTGTAGGGGGCAGAGGACCAAGAACAACTGCAGAACTTTGAAGGGCAAAAGGGTGGCCATTCCTGGGAAAAAGAAGAAGTAAACTCTCTCTAATTTGTTGTGATTTTGTAGTGTGAGACTGTCTCAAGGCTCAATCCTCTTTTGTAATCAAAGGTAACTACTTCAAGCCTCCAATTCAATTCATATCAAATCATTTTATCTGTTTGAATTTGCATTTACTCTGTGAATGTTCTCTTTGTTTGTTTATCCCCTTCTGCCTTCCCTAAGATAGTAGATTTGCAATAATTCACGATCAAGTTTCCCTTGTTGAATGACATCGTTAGCACATGCCCTATGTGATGAAATATTAGGAAATACTATAATACTACAAAACAGAACATTTTATGATGAAATCAAGCAGTGGCCATGTTTAAGGTGCAATAATCATCCGAACATGAAATTGAGCTGTTGGTAAATTGTTTTTTTCCATCGAAATCAGCAACAATTGTAGCAAGAATAAAGAAATAATCCCAAACTTGATTTTTACTAGTATAAAATTGTTTGTGTTTGTTTTCACTTGTGATGATTTTATGGAGAAAATGCGAGTTTATTGGGAAGAAATTGATAACAATAACTAGATTTCTTGACTTCGTTGTACTCTATTTCGTATTTTATCCCGATTGTAAAATCATTTTGAAGATATTCAGTGACGATACCAAATCAAAATTACTTGAAAGATTAATGTAAGTAACAAATAAAACAAAGTTCTGGCGTAGGATTCCCCTTCCCACAATACACTACAATACACTAGTGATTGATCATTCGTAAAGGTGCATAATGTTAGTATACATTCATACCCAAACAGAAATTACCAATACCATCACAATATTTTTACCATTATAAATTGGATATTTGAGAGAATTTTGGCATGGGCAGAGCCTATATCCAAAGAAAATGATACTACAAGAAAAGTAAATTTAATAGTATTATTCAGTGCATTGACAAATGGGGTTATATGTTGCTGGATATTTGGGGCTGTTATGAATAACTGGTTTTGATTCTATGAGATGGTGTTGTCTCCTGTGATGATCATGGCTAAGTATATATAGTGGAGGTGGTATGAGTTTTTTAATTAGGGAATATATTTGTTTTGGTAGTCATTTTTGTATGGGCCAAATTTGCTGGATTTTGTCGATTTCTATTTAATGTATTTTACAATGATTGGGGTGAATATTTGCACAATATTTCTAGTATTGATGGTAGCAAATTCTTGTATGGGATAGTGTTTATTTCATTATCTGTCCAATTTGTCATATATTATGAATATAACTTTTTAATTTGAGATAGAGATAATGTGTAGGACAACACCCTACGTACATAAAGAGGCACTTATAACTTTAATTTTGAGTAAAGAATGTATATACTGTGTAATAAGTACAGTATTTTTAAATATTTTTAAATTAATGTAGTACTAATATATGGACTCGTGATTTGTGTGTATTATATGGATGTATATCGCATAATTCATTTGAAATAAGTTAATTAATTATATGTAGATTGTGTATATATGGACTCGTGATTCATGAAAATAAATAAAGAATGGATTGTATATCTAATTGTTATTATCAGAATATTATTGTAGTAATGTGGTTTTAGTACATTGTAGTAATAAAACGTGCGGAGGTATAATTAATTTTACAACATATTTTTATTAAAATTGTTGATCTAAGTCTGCCTTTTTTTTATTATTATTATGGCATGCACTTTTAGATTTCTTAGACTGATAAAATTGTCATTTGATTGATCCATAATTTATGTAGACATTCTGAATTTCGTGTTGTTTTTAAAGTCACGCAAAAACATGCTTTAGAAATTTTCTTTTAAATTTTTTTTATCTAACCTTAAAGAAATTTTCTTTTAAATTTGGTTTATTACTATTTTTTAGCAGAAAATTGGTTTAGAAATTGATTAGACAAATATTGCACCTGAATATGCTGAAATTTGAATTACTGGGTTACCATACTTGTAATATCACTGTAATAGTAATACAAGAATGGATAATCAAATACAGTATTTGGCTATAATCCATTTCTAACTTGTCACGGTATACTTTTAACATTACACAAAGTTACGAATTTAGAGTACAGAATTGTAATAAACCTCATTTCAGATTCTTAAAAAATTATAAGTATATAACAAAATTAAAAGAAAATTCTGCAATAACAGCAGCTATCAAATATTCAGGTGATCCTTCGAGGACATCAAAACTATTTTGACTTTTGAGATTCAGTTTACAGTATTATGTTAGAAAGATTAAAAAAAAACCTTCTGTCAGTCATTTGTTTATTTAGATGCATTGAAATTCTGATATATTACTACTTTATTCTTTTCATATTGTTTATGAATTATTGTGCAAATTCCTATTATAAAAAATTATGAAAGTTATTCTCCTAAAATTTGAAAGGTTAGTTATAAGTGGTATAGTGAGTAAAACTGTAAAACGGTGTAAAAAAGTTCCGTAAATGAACGTTTTCCCGCTCTTCTTTTTCCCGCGTTTACCGTACCATAAAAGGCAAATTCCTCTGCGTGATTGGTGATTAGTGATTCATACTGTTGATATGACTTAAAGCTATAGTAATTTGTTTTTTGACGAAAATTTAGGTTGATTTACACAAAAGTCTACAAAGTTAGTGCCTTATTTTCCCACCCTTTACTTTATCCTGTTTTATCAATACGGGAACAACGGTGGAAAATTTCAATTTTTATTTAAGTTTTCCTATAGAAGAAAAAAGTTTGATGTTCGATGTCTTGAAGTGGTCATCTTACACGAAAAATAATCAATTGGATAAAAAATAAAAAATAAAAAAAGTACTATTAAAATGTACTTCCTCCGTTTGCTATTATGAATCTCATTTCTTAGCTGTACGGATTTTAAAAAATATTAAGAAAAATGAGTTAAAAAAAGTTAGTGGAATAAAAGTCTCACTTGTATATATTAGTTGTAAATAAAATGTGAGTTGAATGAGTTAATGGAAGGTGAGACCATATTACTACTATTTATGGTAGAAGTGAGTCAGAACTTTTATTGACGAACGGACTAAAATATAAAAACGGGACTCTTATTCATGGACGGAGGGAATAACAACTTCACAATTATATACACCTTCATATGAAAGCGTGAACAAAAAGGACCACATCTGAAACCTGAGTTTTGCGTCCACCCGGCAATGACATGAAAAAACACGCTTGCATGGCCGATGTTTTAGTACCCAAGTCATGCCAAGGGCGGACCAAATTGACTAGTTCCAAAATCAAAACAATGATAATAAATTTATAGCAACATATGATAATATACTCCATTAATATACTATTCCTTACATCTCATCACAAGGGACTCGCATTCCTTCTATCTCATCATAAGAGACTCGTATTTCTTGTGGGAGGTCTCAAATATAATGCAATACAGTAATTAATCTTTCCTATTTTATTTTCTACACTTCTCCACTTCAATTCTTTTGCTACTTTAACTTTGTAAACATTACTTTCTAGCTACTAGTAGTACTACTTATTAAATCTGGCATTCAAAACAAAAGTAGTA
Organism: Salvia hispanica; assembly: GCF_029641045.1. Classification (NCBI taxonomy): domain Eukaryota; kingdom Viridiplantae; phylum Streptophyta; class Magnoliopsida; order Lamiales; family Lamiaceae; genus Salvia; species Salvia hispanica. The sequence goes on from NC_142694.1 coordinate 5,061,133, forward strand.
TAATTTTGATTAATCTAATTAACGCACGAATGTTATTATCGGCGCCGCCTTCCCACACAATAGATCGACCCGTGCACGTAAACAACAATAGTCGGCAGTTTGGGCTTATTATCAATGAAAGCAATTAGACATGTTAATTAATTAAACGTGACAAAATTAGACCATTTCTGTCCTAACTCTGCACCCCAACATTACCGTTACAGTACTATCTCTTGACCAGAATCCGTGGACCCCCACACACCATTGGACCACTGGACCCACCGACCCCTAACTTGGACCCACGTTTCTCACCCCCCCGTCCGTCTAATATTCGTGGACGCCCTTCCTCCTCTCTCGCTAATTATTGTTTTAAGACAATTTATTATCACGATAATGACATCTCAATTTATAATTGGAATTGTCCTTTTCGATTAATCATTTCTTAATTGGATTAGATTATAGTGTGGTCGCTGTGCCGTGTCGAGCATATTCATAATGTTTGCTGACTTCACGAATTTAATGCTGCCTTCCTTTTTTTTTTTTTTTTTCTGTGTAACGGGTATTTTCATTGAAAATTTTCTGATGTCAAATTATTCTGCTCTTACTGTAGTACTCCTATTTTGAAATGTTAATCTAGAAACTATTAATTTAATCATGCTTATTCTTAGTAGTCTTTTATAGCATTTATAAATCATTGAATTTGTGTTGCAAGTTGCAACTCAATTCTCATGATACGAGTTTTCCTTATTTTTTCAAAATTACTGTTTTTACAGCATCCCGTTATAAGTTAATGTAGTAAGAGAGAAATGAAAAAAAAATATTGAAATATTGCTAATAAAAAATTGAATATAGTAAGTACCTCATTAGAAATAGAATTTTATCATAAATAAATAGTATACGCTAATTTGTATGGACTTAACAAAAACAATTGTTTATCATGACCAACTATAATAAAATTTGAAATATCATACTAGGACCTTTTTGACTTGTAAGTATTATAATTGTAAGTGCGTTATTGAAGCTTATCTTGGAGAGGACAATTGTATTCTAGAAATATAAACATTGGGAAAGAAAATGATTAAAATAAAAAATACTAGTTAGATAGAAAATTACAAAATTGTAATTAGTGGCATCCCATTTTCATTTTGGTGCCGACGAATGCAAACGGAGCTGGCAAGGGCGACCCCACACGTCATCACTAACCACACCCCTTCCATCACGGACAAACGGTCGCAATTTCACCCACGCCGTTTATAATACTACTCATTTATATCATTCCATTTATCATCATTATCAATCTCTTATTTTACGGGATACTTATATTAATGATCATACACTTTCTTAAATTTATCACAATTCTATGTTTTTTTTTTTTTTTTTTTTTGAGAAAATAATTTTTGACTAGATGATGTTATGTTAATGCATTATGATTTATGGGGCTACACGTTGTTGATGCTAATAATTTTTGTTTTGGCCTATGGATTCAAGTATTTGCCCAACATCAGTTTTTTAGAGAATCAAACCAGCTACTACGTTTTAGTCACAACTTTATTTAACATTTGTCAACATCAATATGTTTCATTTTAGCTCCATATTCATAATAGCATCAGTCTTATCTTCGGCCGCAACTTCAAATTTCTAAAAATTTAAATATGTAATTAAAAGGAATAAAATTACTTGATTAATATTCAAGCAACTATATTAATTAAATATAAAAATCATCATAAATTTAACTCCTAAATTAAACTTCAATGTGAAGGCGACTTGTAAGGATTGATCATATTTTGTATAATATTTAATTGTTTATTTATTTATTTGTGTCGGTAAATACATTTAAAGATAGGTTTTCTACAAATTTTTATAACATGCATAATGCTAGTTGGATTTTCTAACTATAGCATCATGCGTGTTCGTCTATTTTCTAAAACCTCTGAGCAATGAGCAAACTTTGACGGTTGGTTTAAGTCACTTTTCAACACTAATAATGTTGCAATTTTGATTGTTGAGTCAAACTTTAATCAACTTGATTTAAATGATAGTAATAGCGCTTGCAGTCTACATTAGTTAAACTTGATTTACTAAATCTCACCAAACATCATTTTAACACAAAAACTGTCTTGTAGTGTAGTTATGATCAAATTTATAAATCAATGTGAGTAAACACCATTTTGCTAAGGTTATATAAGATTATTAGCAAAAGTGGCTGATTGGAAGGATAGAGTGATCGGCTACCTCATGGGCTCTCAAAGACCCCCATTGTGGAGAGGGGGGCAATACCCACTCACCAAGGGCTCCACCCCAAGGTCGAGTGATCCCCTCAGGTGATCCGCTATCGGCTTCCCATGAGCCCTGAGACAGACCCTCAATTACGGGCGCTGGGCCAATTTTCAATTTTTTTTAAAAAAAAAATCAATTTATTAAATTTCTTCCCATATAAATACTTCATCCTTAATTATGTATGAGAGAAAAATGTGAATAGAAAATTAATTTATTATGTATTTTGATTTAAGCTTTTTAGACATTAACATTAAAAATAAAAGAATATAATATTGATGTGAAAATGATATAAGCTCTTGTGATGGGTTCTCATTGCAGAGAATTAGGCTTTGAGAAGGGTTGTTGACGTGGCAGGAGAAAATGGATCTAGACTTTGAGATAAGTTCCGGATTTAATGAGTTGGGAATTTGTTATAAAATAGAATGCGCACACGGATGGTTTTGGCTATATTTGATTAGTTATAGTAAATTTTACATGCTACTTTCTTAAGGAGTATTAAAACTCGTGTCTTCACTCCTTCAAAAAATGTTCGTGTTTATCGTTGTCACAAATCATAAATAAAACAAGAGATTGAATATAAACAAAACTTAAAGTTATTGAAGTGGTTGTGCCCATGATCCAAATATACACTAGTGATATATGCGAATATTTGGTTATTGTCATATTACGTATCTAATTTATGTGAAATCTTATTAATGTCATAAAAATGTCGTTCTCCTGTGACTTTATTGTTTACTTCCAATTTGAGCATTTGACATTCGAGAAATCGAAATATTATTAAGTATGATGTGTGTAACTTACTATATACACAAATTACTTACCTTCTATAGTCGATTTATTTACACACAAATGTTCGAATACATTTACAAGATTTCCTTTTATATTTTTCTAGATATATCACATCCACACTACTCAGTGGAGATTTATCAAATTATTATGGTGTATTTATGAAATGGATATGAGACGACAATAAAATTGATAAAATACAAATAAATAAAGAGAAAAAGAGAATTTAATACTTTTAGTAAAAATAAGCGTACCAAATCTGAGAGAAAACTTACTTTTAATCATGTTTTGGAAATATAAGAAAAATAAATGAAGGAATAGTAATTTCAAGATTGGCGCGATAAAACTATTTTTCCTTCTGCCTTTTTGTAATGTTTAAATTAAAACTTTATCCTCTTTTTTATAAAAAGGGAAATCAAACAAACATGCTCTGCAAAAACTGGATTTTGTGTTGTTGTTTCTCTCTCCCTCTCTCTTCATAGTAAGAAATAAGAATCATCATTTGACGCCTTCTCCCACCATCGCCTGCAACTGCAATCAGCAATAAATACTAACACTATCCTAAAACCTTCTTCTTCCGCCATTTGTATGCTGCAAACCAATTCTAAACGCACATATATAATCGAATGACGTGAATTAAGTGCTTTTTATTCAGAAAAATGGCGTGTGTTGATGTTAACGACGACCGCACCATTAATCCAATGATTGGATTGCAGGAGCCGAGCATCGATACCGACAAATTGAGCTACGAGATTTTTTCGATTTTGGAGAGCAAGTTTTTGTTCGGCTACGAGGACCAGCAGCTTTGGGTGCCGAAGCCGATTGCGGTGCAGCCGAAGACCGCCGTCTTATCCGACGGCGGAGCTCAGGCGGCGAAAAATCAGAGGGGGAAAATCTGTATCCTCAGCATCGACGGCGCCGGTATGCGAAGCATTTTGACCGGCAAAACCCTCGCGTATTTGGAGACAGCGCTGAAGAACAAATCGGGGAATCCTGACGCTAGAATCGCTGATTATTTCGATGTCGCCGCCGGAACAGGCGTCGGCGGAATTTTTACAGCGATGCTATTCGCTGCGGGAGATCAGAACCGTCCGATTTTCCACGCGGACGATACGTGGAAGTTCCTCGCGGCGGAGGGGAAAAAGGTGTACTCGATTGCGAAATCGCGGAGTTCGAGGAACGGTTTTCTGAAGCGAATTTTTAAGAAATCCGGCAGCGGTGGCTCGTCGTCGGCGGTTGGTATGGAGAAGGCGATGAAGGAAGCGTTCAAGGACGAGAGAACCGGCCGCAGCCTGACGCTGAAGGACACGCTCAAGCCGGTCCTGATCCCCTGCTACGACCTCTCCAGCGCGGCGCCGTTTCTGTTCTCGCGAGCCGACGCGCTGGAGAGCGACAGCTTCGATTTCAATCTGTGGGAGGTGTGCCTGGCGACGTCGGCCGAGCCGGTCGCCTTCGATCCGGTTTGCATGAAATCGGTCGACGGTTTGACCCGATGCGTAGGGCTGGACGGCGGAATGGCGATGAGCAACCCTACCGCGGCGGCGATCACGCACGTCCTGCACAATAAACAGGAGTTTCCGTTTGTGAGAGGAGTGGAGGACATTTTGGTCCTTTCCGTCGGCGCCGGAGGGCAGCTGATGGAGAGCAGCTTTGACTATGAGCAGGTCAAGACGTGGAAGGCTAAGGATTGGGCGCGGCCGCTAGCAAGGATTTCCGGCGACAGCGCGGCGGAGATGGTTGACCACGCTGTGGCAATGGCGTTCGGTCAAAGTCGTAGCAGCAATTACGTCAGAGTTCAGGTAGTTAATCAGTTTTACCATTTAAATTCCTGATTGCTAAATGAGTTATGGTGAAATCAATAGCTTAATTTAAGATATTCCTGAGAAAATTTAGGGGTGGGGGAGACAGGCTGGAGTGGGATGGGGAAGCTGTTATTAGGCTAACATGCGCCAGTGGTTTTTTTGGGGGCATGCAATTAAATTCTGTGTGTTTCTTTTGGGGAAGGGAGGGTGAGAAGAATAATGTGTAGAAATGAGTGAAGGAAAGGGAGAGTTCAAGCCAGGTGAAGAACGTTGTCGTTTTGATGCAACATGGCTGCTCATGCCAAAATGCCAACCATAACTTCAGTATTTCGACATTGACATGGGCTTTTCTGTCATGAAAATTATCATGAATTCATCATATCTGCAACCTATAATTTACTGTATAATAGCATTAAGTTTCTAATTTCTATCCACCACTCTGTTTTGCAACAACAAGGTATTTACTTCATCTAGAGAAGGCTCTTGCCTTCAATGCTATATTTATGGAGTTTCCAACTCACATTGTTGACCAATTTTGTGGAACATATAGTATTTGTCATTTACATAGAATCAATAGCATTTAGAGAGGATGATGAGAATAGAGGGGAAGGGCTAATATTATTTACACAGTTTGCAATTTTGTCATTTTTAGTATTTTCACCAAGTGTGATGTTGATGCGGTCCTCCAATTGGGCCTGCCCATGAATATGATTTGATATTATATAAATATATATGTATACTAGAGATGGTAATACACTAATACACGCACAGAATGTGACTTGAGTTTGGAAAACAATCATAGTTTTTATCACATGCTTTTTGGAGAAGGGGACTATGTAACTACTCTTATTTGACTTGAACTGGCTTAAAACTGGCGTGGTATGGGATTGATTTCCTTTTGTCAAATGGTCCTGCCATCCATTTACAGCAATGGTCCTGTTTTTCCCTGCAGGACCTTCCTTAATAAACTTCTCACTCTATTTTTATATATGTAATATTTTTCAGGTGTGCAATCTGTGTGCATATTTATTTGTTTGATGGCTGACACGGTATGGGATTAATTAAAAACTAAGAAACATACGTATAACTTTGCAAGACATGAGTGATAATGTGATTTAAGATGTGCACTTGTCTTCTTGAACATACAAAGTAAGGCTAGTGGAACATTAGCTTATTAACATTTTCTGAACCCTTCAATCAACAGGCAAGCTGTTCCAGCTTCGGTCAATGTGGTGCAAATGTGGATTCGGACCCCAGTCCGAGGAACGTAAAAATGCTAATGGGGATTGCAGATGAGATGCTGAAGCAAAAAAATGTGGAGTCTGTCCTCTTCAGTGGTAAGAAGATCGGAGAGCAGAGCAACTTGGAGAAACTAGACTGGTTTGCCGACCAACTTGTACTGGAGCATCAGAAGAGGAGTTGCCGGATAGCTCCCACTGTTGCATTCAAGCAACCGACAAGTAGGCCTTAAGCAAAATTAAACGGTAAGCTTTCTCCATTTCACTACTACTAGCATGACATATCCTGCAATATCAACCAGGCCCCCATCATCTAATGTTTTCTATCTTACATTATGAATCTGTTGATTGATGCCAATCACATAAAGATACCGAGCCTTGTCTGTTTCTGGTACCCCGTGGGCTCTGTCTTGTCATTTTCTACCGATTTCAGAAATAATAAAAGCTGACCAGGAGTTTCGGTTGTTGCAATAGTCAAGTTTTTCTAAATACTGTTAGAGATGAAAATCCTTAGCCCACCGACACTGCTTCTAGGAGTTATAGAGAGGGGTATTTCAGTCATTCTGTCCAGTAAGGTAGGCAAGAATCATTGCTATTTGCTAATGGACACTCACAAATCCGTAGTCCTTAGTGACTCTTGATCAGATGCTGTGTCACCAGTATGTTATTGGCAATGTTTATAATGCTTAGCTTGTCTCTCTCCTAACTCTTAACTAAATCAAAACTGATGTTTTTAGACACATATTCTAGATCAAAATAGATATGAACAACTTGACCCTTGCCCCCTTTTAGTCTTTTGGTGGGAGCCATTGTGATAAATAAATGGCAGCATTCTTGAGTTTAAATCTGAGCCCCAGAAACTGCCATATTACTGTAGCTAATTTGACCCATCATATCTATTAGTTGGCCAAAATCGTGAAGAAAATCACATTTCATACCAGATGGCATTGAAATTCAATCAATTGCCGACAGACAAGTTTATAAGTACAGGTGCCGTATAATGGTGCAATTTGTTGACAGAGCTGAAACTATTACTTATGCAAGCATTAGGTCTACATGGTTGAATGAAGGCATATATACATAACAAGATAAACATTTAACTATAGATAGACATTTGTCCTTTAAGAATGTGGAAAGAACTTAGCTATTTTGAAACTTAAGTAGTCAAACAACGCCTCCCACTTTTCTAGCTTGCTGTCTGAACTAACATTAGTTTAATAGTACTATATTTCTTGGCATTGACAAAGGCATCATCAAACTGAAAATGATTGTGAAGAATTACTAGTCAAAAGATGGTCGTTTTTTTAAAAGAAGAGAAAGTCCTTGGTTTACTGAGTTTGTGACAAAGGTGAAAGTAAAAACCGAGCAAGTGATTAAAGCATTCAACATGATGTCTATTGATTTTGTGTTTGAATATTTGTGTCGACTTTTTTCACAGAGCAAGTGGTTCTCATCCTTGCAGTTTTGGTTGCTTTTTGCAGGTGGGTGAATTGGGCAGAGGTAAAAAAGGAAGGAAATTGTAAAAGTGAAAAAAAATGTAAAGTGATTATAATATACTACTAGTACTATATAGCAACTTTCACATTTTGAGAAGGATAGAGAGATGGAGAAGTGGGGTTTGAGTTTGTGTTGTAAAAAGGGTGGTGGATGGATCTTGGTGGGATTCTTTGCCTGCCAGCGGCGGAGCATGGTGGTAGCCGCCACACCACGGTGGTCTTATTAAAGTTGTACCTTTTTCTCTTCTTTATTTGGATGATTAAAAAAGTTCTACTATTCTAGCCTAAATTCTTGGTGGTTTATCTTTGTAAGTTTCTATATTGGTGATATGTCTATTTTTCTATTTACAAACTTTTTTTTCTAGTGGTGGCAAAGAGCCTAGAGTTTAATAGTGGGTCTTAAAAGTACAATTTATATGACTTTTATTGGTATATTTGGTCTGATTCAATAATTTATATTTGGATGGAATGTGGACTTTTGTTGTGGAGATGTAGTTTATATGAATGGGACTACTCTTTAAGGCCTAAACTTTGTTTTTCAAGAGCTTTGTAGAAAGAAGATTGTTTCTCCTTTCTCCACTCGGAAAATTATTTTTTATTTTGAATGATTTTTTTTATGTGTTTGATTGCAAGCGAACACGTGTGATGTGGTCGTACCTTAGTTTATAATTCTAACGAAATATATAAGTAAATCTCTTTACCAATTTTAGAAGGTATCAGATATAATTAAGTTTGAGATGTTTGATTATTGACCCTTTCATCATACTTATTAAAATAAAGATATTATATTTGATTGATTGTTGATCTATTACATCATATGCAATGCAACATATATAAATTTTGATTGAAGAATGATAGTAATTGCTAGTTTTGTCTAATAATGATTAGTTTATAATATAATTATCTTCCATGTCACCTCTTGATAATAACTTATCACTTTCATACATATATCCTCCATATAAATAACTGTGTAATCATCCGATAATTCACATTTTTTGATTTATTGGATTTAAATCATGTAGTATTAGTATCTATTGAGCTAAAATTATCTCAAATTTTTGAGGAAGATGTGAAGTGGTGGATAATTTTTAGAACAAATTATAAATCATAAAAAATCATTGTATCTATTCTGAAATAGATCATGAATAATCTCAATTTCCGCTTATGAATTATTGTGGAGTTGATTTGATTTGATTTGATGAATTGTTTTTTTATTGGTTTGGCGAATTTGACTGAACAGGGAGATAAACACGTGGCACTTTTTAAATTAGCATGCTAAATAATCTCTCTTTTTCTCTCGTCATATCATACATACACACTTACTTAACTACCCAACATATATTAATTAGGATAAAGCAATCTTGTTTGCGTGATGATTAAAAGAGAGAATCTACTTTAAGCTTATCCTTTTGGAATTTGGACGATTATTAAAAAAAAACTAAAAAGACAAATACTTAAATAATTAAGAGTAATTATTCAACAACTGATTAAGATATACCATGAAAAAATATGGTCCAAAAAAGGACAACCATTTAAACTCAACTTAATCTTGTGATAATTGTGTATTGGTATTGATTAAGACATGTGGGACACAAGGAATTGCAATTACTACCATCTATATTTCTTTAGACCACTACCTACAAATTGCTACTTAAATTATCAATTACAAGACACCGAAAGTGAAAAAAAGAAGAAGATAAAGTTGCATGTTTTTAGAATCACAATTGGTATACATTGAAAGAATAAAGTTAATATTTCTAAGCAAAGGGAAAGTGAGTTAATTGTGTAATAATTATATTATGAAGACTTTTTCTTGAAGATATTTGTGATAGCAAGGAATACCCAAAACGCAACCTTTGTTAAATGCAAACTAAATAACTAATCTTATCTCATCCACAAATCTTAACTGATGGAAGGTCAAATTAATATTCAAATGAAATAACATTCTCTAAAAATAAAATAATACTACTCACTTTTTATTACAAACTAGTATCCACCCACGTGCGATGCACGACCCAAATATTTTTCAGAAACGAATAAAGATCTCGAGCTCTCTCTCGAATACTTGATCAGATCCTTACCTTGTCCGTTCAATCTTCTTGACAGCAAAAGTTCCATAGTCATTCATAACCATTCTATAATCAGTTCCAAAACCGCCGACTCCAACAAACATCTTCCTCTTCAAGAGACTCAAATCTTCTGGACAAGCTCACACGAAGGGTATGGAAGATTGCCGTGGAAAGTTATGAGCTTGGCTCCTATTGCAAAAAGTAGTTTAGAAAAAATAAGACATAAAAATATTTGAGGAATCTGCCAAGATTTTGAAGAGGCATATCATTGGTTCATACTTGCTTCTTGATGGACTTGTTTTTCACTTTTGTGTATCTTTTTGCGAGACTTGTCTACTTGTTGGCCACACAGATCTAGATTACCAATAAACCTAAGCATAAGCATGAAGTTTAGAACAGTATCTGAATATTGATATAATCAAGAGAAAGGGCGAAGAGTTTATGTCTTAATCATTCATGTAAACACCACAGCTTTTCAGTTCACATTTAAATGAGATACAATAGCATAATACACCAATGCAAACTAACATAGAAATGTATTAGATAATCTTGTTGTGAAAAAAATCACTTTTATTTTGTTGGCCTGGACATTCAAGTACACGATGAATCGATAGAATCACGCATGTAATTCGAGAAAGAAGATCATACGATTTGCTTCCAAACTTGCAACATCTGGTACAAGAAGTTTGATGACAAATTTGTGTAAGCATTGCATAAACAACTTCTTGCATCAGTAAACTAAATACAATTGGAAACAGCTTCCATCAAGCAATAGAGTGCAATATACGAAAGAATATTATATAACTTACGGATATGATAGACGTGTTAAACGACCTAGAGAAGAAGGTATAGCAGCTTTCAGTGTATTGCTCGATAAATCCCTACGCACCAAAATTACATACATCCATCAATAAAGCAAGACGTTAAGTAAATGGATGTTAAATCTGAAGAAAATATGTATTGATCTTACAATATAGTCAACATAGAAACGTTTCCAATAGTCGAAGGTATCCTCCTTGAAAATAATTAGGTCGAAGATATCCCTAAAAATGACCAATTTATTCCAAAAAAGAATTGCTATGTAAAATCAAAAAAAAAAAAGGGTTCTGAGTTTAGAACACTGTGCAATCTCATTAGGAATGAAACCATGAAGACTATTCTGATGAAGTGCCCTAAATTCAGAACAAAATAAATTACTGCTTAATTAAAATAGACTTTAACATTCTGGTGCTGCACCACCAAAATCGAGAGAGGAAAGGTAAGATCACTCCAACGATTAATATTTCAATTCAGTAAAAAAAACAGTTTTATTTGAATAATAATAACATTAGTTACTCATTATTTTTAAAACTTCCAAAGCATCAAATTGTACTTATTATGCCAAATTTTATTTTTTACAAATTTCATAATTATTTATGTTATATTATTGTACTCCCTCCGTCCTACAAAAGATGTCACACTTTCCTTTTTAGTTTGTCCTACAAAAGATGTCACATTTCTTCTTTTGAAAAAAGTTCCTTCTCATATCAATTATAAAATTATATTTTCTCTCACCACTTAAAACACAAAATAACATCTTCTAAAATTTCGTGTCATTTTCCAAGTGTGATATCTTCTTTGAGACTGAGGGAGTATCATTTATTATATAACTTATTTATACACCACATATTTGTTACGATCATAGATTGCAATGTAAAGCAAGTTGCGTGTTTTACATTCGTCTTTGTCAATACTTTTTAAAGTTCTTTGTGGATACAATTATTTTATTCAATATAATATTAATATTAATATTAATTAAAGGTCACTTTTTTCAATCTAATCAAATTCAATTTTTTATTAATTAAATGACATAAACTACACTCTAGTGGATCATTCTAGATAATTGTGTTTATGTCATCCCTAAATCATTTTTGCAATATTCACTAATTGACAACATGGAGAAAAAAGTTATACATAATTTAACTGTAAAACATAATTGGTAAATATAAATAAATTACTATAAATTAAATTACAAAATAGTAATTCATAGCTTGGATAATAAAATCATAAGCAAAACTTCCCTCCGCCTGCCAACGCCCCCATCTCCAATTCCCTATCTCATCACACAGATATTCGGCTTCAACATTTCTAAGATCTTCCATTTTCACGTAGGGCCTACTCCTTCCAACTTCTTTCCCTCTATAAATTTTCATGAATTTCTCCACTAAGTTCATCGCAGTTCTCCTTGCCATTGTTGCTGGAGTCCTCCATCGTGCTTCAAGATCAATTCTTTTCCGAATATTGAAATGTTGGGTAGAAGGGAAGAAGAAAAGCTCCGAAACTTAAAAGAAGTCGAAGAGTAAGAAAAATACCAAAAATCAATTAAAATTTATGCAAAACATATTATAAAAAAATATGTTTATTTGCATTTTAGTTTGAAATGATGAAATCGCGTTATGCACGACACAAAATATTTTTGTTATATATTAATTAGATATTGTGAATAAACTAAATAAAATAAAAAATAACATTATTACATAAGATTAAAAAAAATAAAAAAATATAGCACTATATAATAACAATATGTTAAATAATTATAGAGAACAATATTACAATACTTTATGCACAGTGTTATTGATGTTCAGCTAAGATGATCTTCTGGAAGAGTATATTATGCAAAGATGGTATTGCTTTTAAAGTGAAGAAAGGGTATACCTATATGCTCATCTTTAAATATTTGACAGTTTCTTGAGTAATTTATTATAATCTTTAAAAATATTGGGCGATAAAAATTGACTCACATTGTCGAATCAAACATTACCATGAAAGCAAACTACTATAATAAGTTGGATTACTTCTCAGCTGAACTAACCGGTTATGCTGAATTCCTTGAACCGAAATCATTTGAGAGGTCTATGAAGCTCACTCCTCCTGCTGTAAAAAAAATTGGGAATTTGAGGTGAAGAAGATGATTTTACTTTCAAATTAACTTATACTCCCTCCATCCCCCATTAAGAGTCACACTTTTCCATTTCGGTCCGACCTCATTTAAGAGTCACACTTCATTTTTACCATAAATAGTAAGTAGGTCCCACATTCCACTAACTCGATTCACTCACATTTTATTATAAAACCTATATAAAAAAATGGGTCTCACATTCCACTAACCTTTTCAACTAACTTTTCTTTAAATTTTTTAAAACCCGTGCCCGGTCAAAGAGTGACTCCTAATAGGGGACGGAAGGAGTAGAAGATTGGAAGCTCTTGGAATTCTGTTCATTGGCATTCTTCTCGTATCATTTCATTCCTTATTAATTTGATATAACTGGATAGGTAACCATCCATTAACTCTCTATTAACTTAAAATAACTTTCCACTAACTTTAAATAATTACTTACTAATTTAACCACAAATAACCGTGTGAATAGAGTCCAAAGAAAAAACAATTTTATTTAATTAATAATTTATATTTTAAAAAGATATTTTACAAAATACCCTCAAAACTCCCCTTTTCCCCTTTTATATATTTATATATTGTAGATTCTCATTTTGGAATCATACGCCTTTAGGGGCATGGGAATTTAAATGGAGTACTTCACTTTGACTAGTACATTAGGAAATTGCAGTTGTCATTTCATTAACAAAAACGAGGGTTAAATTTTATGTAAAATAATGTTCATGAATCTACAAAGACTTGAAAAGGATACTATATATTTTAGTTATCGTACTAAATTGTCACTATAAATCCATAATACTATCATCTACTACTAGTTAAAGGAATTAAAATTAGTTCTCTTGAAAAATGACATGTTGCCAAATGCAACTTAATTGGCACAATATTAATTTATTGATTTGAGTGAAGTTAATATAGTTAGGAATCAAAATATAATACTTATATCAATTAAATATTTTAGAAGTAATGGTTTTTTTAAAAAATTTACTACATCAAGTAAGAAGAAGAAGAATATAGTTAGTAGTATTAACAAAAGAGAGCCATTAGGTGCATTGTCAAACAATGAGTTTTCATATCATATCATTCTACTCAAATAGTTATGGGCCTTATGAATGTGCATCAAATCAGAATTACATGTTTCACTGAGTCTATATATGCACTATGCAATAACAGATCTAAGTGGGACTGAGGGTCGACCGATTCCACTGTTGGCCCATAATGGCTAGAAAACTCTATTAAACTTCATTTCAACTATTTGTGATTAGGTTTTACTTCTGTTGTCTATCCGGCGTCTATTAACAGTAACAGTCGCCGAACCATCTCTACCCAAAGTTGGGTGCAACTTAGTCTATTGTATCCGCCACGAATTTCATTTCTTGGACCCGTGACAAGTGACAATGAACTCATGCCGATTGGGAACTCACCCTTAACATTTATGTTAGAGATTTAATCCAAAGTACTATAACCAATTTGTCAGTTATACCATAAAATAAGGTTTATTTGCGCTACAAATTCTTTAATTATTTAAGTCTTTTATATACTATTGATTTTGTTAATAGTTAGTAGGAGTAATTCTTTTTGAAAAAAGATAATGCTGGAGTCTGGACAAGCAGAGTGTTACATTTTTCTAACTAAGCCGGAAAATAGTGACAAAAACAAAAAAAAAACAATCTTGGCGTCGCCCGGACTCGAACCGGAGACCTTCAGTGTGTTAGACTGACGTGATAACCAACTACACCACGACACCTTTGCTTCTCCAGGCTTTTATAATTTTAAATTAGCATTGCCACAGGAATATCTAACAATATGCATATGTGGACTAAAATATTTTTTGCTGGGCCTGGCCCAATAATGTAAGCGTAGATATTTGAACCAAAATCCACTTCTAAAGAGAGCATGTAAAATCACTATTCTTTTTAACTTCAAATTGTATGCCTCTATCCTATCCCCAGGCCAACTTATACACTGAGCCTTTTGCATTCTTTTACGAATTGTCAATTGACCTAACCGTTAAACCTTATTCACTGTATTCGATCCACTCAGTCTATTTGAACCTTTTTTCTCTGTAAATTTTGGTGGTTAAAGCGCCCAACTCATAATTGGCAAATTCGTAGGTTCAATTCCTACTGGATGCACGCCAATGTGACCCTCCAATAAGTCTATTGGAATTGACTTTGCATCAATGGAATCTCATCACCCACACATAACGAATTGGTGTGGTATATTCATACCATAATACAGTAAGACATAGCATTCTTATTGAGACTAGAACTCATAGGAAAGAAAATAATAGATTTATGGATGAAATCAAATATGCAGTATTTACAGACAAAAGTATTCGTTTATTTGGGAAAAATCAATATACTTCTAATGTCGAATCAGGATTAAGTAGGACAAAACTAAAGCTTTTGGTCGAACTCTTCTTTGGTGTCAAGGTAATAGCTATGAATAGTCATCGACTTCCGCATCGCCCAAAACTATTTTCAATAACTAGAGTATATTAATTGAAGGTTTTTACGACATTGAAAAATTGAGATATTTGAATCAGTGTTGGGTGATGCATTGATGATGAGTAATCTTCGAAGGGATTAATGATGGAGTAAGTAGGGAAATGCTATGTGGCCACATTATGGCCAGCCATAAACTGGTTTAATAGATAAAAAAACCGGTTAGTTTATAAGTTCCGGTTCAACTCAAATGATTCTTACTCTTATGCCCCTGTAGTATTTAGCTGGATAAATTACACTTTAAATTTATATTCCTATTTTTATCCCGCCAGCTTGCTCACAAAAGGGGCGCTTCTTTTTTTTTTTCATTTTCAAATTCCCACGCCCTTCCCATTGTATTTCTTCCCTATGTTTCTTTTTTTCATTTTCAAATTCTCTCTCATCCCTTAGCTTCTATCCCCATCCCACATATTCCTTCTCTCTCAAATCTCCCTTTACTTTTTCTATTTTCTGTAAAAATAAAATTTCCAAATTTAATATAGGAGCAAATATCAATTGAAATGAGTGTATCAAATTAATCTAATATTTGATTAAGTTATTAAATCTAAAATTTTATTCAGTTAATCTTAACATTCATTGATATAACGGGGTATAAGACAACTTGAATCTATGATGAAACCAAATGTTCATATGAATTTAATGTTTAACTTATTCAGCTACATAACTTAAATCTAATAGTAATGCTAAACATAATTATTTTATTTAATAAATTATTCAACTAAATATAGTATTTAATTAAATAATTCAACTGAATGGAAGATTAAAGTGTCTTTAATTGTTAAATTATTCTAATAGTCAATTTAATTGTTCGATTGAATCTAAATTCAATTAATTACTGAATTTTTCTCGTCCAAGAATTGAATCTAATATTCGTATGGGTTATTAAATTGAGTATATAAAACAAAGTTTAGACAAGCCTAAAACCAATTAAAGAAGGATTTGATCAATTATATAGTAATATAATACTAATTATGAACTATATTCTTTCACGGGGTTTATTCATAATGAAAATGTAGACAACAAATAGAATATAAAAAATACTATAAGAAAATAAATAGATCAATTAATAAAATATTTTTTCCAAACTATTTAATCAGTCAAAACATTATATTGATATTAGTTGTGGGTTAGATAGCATTTAAGGTGTGATTATCATTTATAGAATAGATAGATTAACTATTTAATTATTCTTATCCAACAATTTAATTTACAAAAACTTATAATGAAATTTAAAGTTTGATTACATTATAATTACATTATAATTACAGGTGGTTCAATTTTAATATCTCAATATAGATAGATTAATTATTGAAATTTTCTTGTCCAAGAATTTAATCTAATATTTGATTGGGTTGTTGAATTGCGTACCCCCTCTGTCCTAAGGAAGATGATCCATTTTCTGGATGACGCAGGATTTAATGCCGTTTTATTTTGTGGAGTATGTTATGTGGAGAAAATAAAATAGAGACAAAATTATTTTTATTTTTAGTAATGAGTCATTTTGGGCATAGCAAACCAAAAAGAAAATTTATTATCTTCGGTGGAACGAAAGGATTATAAGATAAAATAAAAGTTTAGACAAACCTAAAATCAATTAAACATGTGCATAGAGAAGGTAATTTTGCTGCAGACTTTCTCTCCCAATATGCATATAGCTTTGATAAAGGAGTTCATGTTCTTGATGGCCCTCCACCGGGTATGAATATTTGGCTACTTCATGATAGAATAGGTGTTTCTTATTTGCGATAGTTTCTTGAGTTTCTGGGATGTGCCCAGCTTTCTTTACCAAAAAAAAAAAGAAGAAAATTTGAATGTTGTTAATTTTTTATATTAGAAAATAAATAGATCAATTATGAAATTATTCTCGCCGAACATGTTGATAATATAACATTTTTGAATGTGATTAAGTTAATATTTCTACAAAACATATAGATTAACCATTGAATTATTCTTATCCATCTATTTAACTTAGTAAAAGTTTATAATGAGATTAAAATTTGATTAAATTAGTAATTTAAAGGTGGTTCAATTCAAATATCACAAAATAGATAGATTAATTATTGAATTTTTCTTATCTAAGAATTGAATCAATTCACTTGTTCAATTTAATCTAAAATTATTTAAGAAATTTAAATATTCAATTTTATCTAAAATTATTTAAGAAGTTTAAATATTCAATTTAATCTAATATTACTAATAATAAAAACTCTAAACATTATTCATAATTTTCAATCGAATCAAATAGTATCAATTAGAAACTCAAATTCTTAATCGAGACAAAGTTCATCAATCCAATCTTTCAAGATTGATTTCACATTCAATTGTTAATACCAATTCCTTCTATAGGTAAATTTACAATAAAATAATATTAATTCACATATCAAATATTTGGAGTATTATGGTATAGCAAAAAAAAAAAAAAAAAAAAAAAAAAAAAAAAAAAACTAATTACAATTAAGAATATTATATTTTATTCTAAGACTACTCACTTCTAAACTAAAAATTTTATTTTTTTAATATTCTAATTTTGAGCTTATCATTCATTATTTATTCTATGAATACTCATTCCGAATTAAGAACATTATTTTTTGTATTCTATTTATTGTTTACATTTTCATTATGAACTATTCTTTTCGGGGTTTACGCATATTTTTTTTAATTCATCCATAATTTTTTTGTCAAACTGATTGTACCATAATTAAGGTTTATTAGGACGTGTAATGCCATGTACTGATGTACATGAGAGAATCACATTTCCATGGATTAAATTTCACTAAAGTGGTATACTATAATACGCCTTTATACTTATATTAATGTATGAGCAATCAATTAATTATGGCTGCTTAGATTCAAATTCCAAGAGGCTATTAAATACGTATCTTTAATTCAAAATTTGAAACATATAAATTCCCTCCATCAGCAAGAAACGAGATAATTAAGGAAATTAGAAAAAACAAAAATAAGATCAAGGATATATATGTAATTTTCATTTATCCACTAACTCTAACTAATATTTTATTCAATAACTAACCCTTAAATTTACTAATTTATCCTTGTGTGGCTGGCCATAATGTGGCCATCCTATAAAATAGTTACAGATATTAATGGTGTAAATAAAGAAAAAAAGAAAGAAATATCTCAATGCCAGCAGTTGAAATTGAAACCATGGAGGTTGGGTGCAATTAAAATTAGTTGAAAATGGTGAGAAAAGCAGCGTCGGACACGAATTACAAGGTATGACAGCAGCTAACTAACATATAATCGGCACGTGTCAACCAAGAATCGAAGCAGTCAACATCCCAAATCTTCCCCTTAAATCAAAAAGATACTTTTCAGCATACCTCATCCGCCACGTGCCCACTCTTTCCCTTCTAGCTTTAAATCCCTACTAACCATAATTATATCACATCACCTAACAATATTATACTTCCTTGGTTCCATAATAATAGGGGCATTTTTCCATTTTCGTCCGTTCCATAGTAATAAGAGTATTTTTCCATTTTCGTCTGTTCCATAGCAATAGAGTCATTTCCCTTTTTAGTAAAAGTCAACATATTTTTCCATATCTATTTTACTCTCTCTTACTTTTTTCTATCTTCATCTCTCTACCTTTTTTATTTTCCACTTTATTCTCTCTTTAATTAATAACACAATTTGTTTTAATCTCCATATTAAAAAATTTTACCCCCATTACTATAAAACGGAGGGAGTAATATGTACTCCCAAAATCCCATTAACCCAATTTAAGGATAGGTTGAATTTTCTTTATTTTTTTAAATTCAGATATCTGTTCAATTTAAAATATTTTTAATATATAAATGTTTTAATATTTTTAACGTAAATAATTTAGAATTCCCGGAGCTCTTAAAAAAATGTCAGATATTTTGAAAATCTCAGTTCTCTTTAAATTTTCTGATTGGCTCAGAATATACCTTTATTTTCTTAAAATGTACTCCTATATTTTTAAAAATTGTTTAAATCAGATGCAAATACGCATATTTTATGATTTTATTTTAATAGAATGCCAAATCATCACATTTATCTGTTTCTTATGCTATCTATTATGGTAATTTTTTACAAACTAGAGTTTTTTTTTCTTGTGGTGGTTAGGAATAAGTTTCTAATTTGTTGATATACATTTGGTGCAGGTCTACTACCTAATATGAACAGACACATATATGCCATCCGATAATTACACGATTAAAAGTCATTGTTGAGTATAACACGTATTTCAAAAATATAAAAAAAATACTAAAAAATAATGGAATATAAATAATATTTTTATGTATTAATTTTATAATAATAATAAAGTATTGAATTAATGGAGTAATGAATTGGGAGTACCTATTAATGAAGGAAGAAGTAGAAACAAAAATTTGAATTAAATTATTTTTTGCCATCTTAAAACTCTGAAAATTCTAACAACTTAGTTCCAGATGCTCATGCCACGTGTCCACATACCCAATGTTGACAACCCACGTGGTTCGGCGCTTCATTATTTAAACTTGACCGCCGCATTCCCTCGACGTGGCGCCGATCCAAGTCCCTTCTTATTTAAAGTTTCAACGGTTCAGATTTTCCCTCATTTTGCTCTTCCTTCTCATGCAGCAGTTTCCGTATTCCGTTTCGGTGCGTATCTCTTTTCTATTTCTTCTCTTCCCTCTCTCTCGTGAGATTGATTAATTGAATATGACTTTCGATGAATTACGGCGAGGATCGATGAATTCGGAGCAGAACGGAGTTTTGGAGTTTAAAACTGACGAAGTAGTTTTCGAAGGTGTCGACGCGAAGAATTTTGGCAGGAAAACGATGGAGCTCCGGCGGATTAAGTCGGTTTCGATCGGAAAATCCGGAGATCTAGTGGTTTTTTCCGATCGTAAGGTTTCTAGTAGGAAAAGGAGATCTGATGTTAAGAAGGAGATTAAATTGATGGAGGAAGCGTTGCTGGTTCAGTTACCGGAAATCGACGCCGGATCTCGAGACGGCGGCGCAGCCTTGCCGGAGCATGGAGCGGTTTCGATTATTGGTCGGCGGAGAGAGATGGAGGACGCGGTGGCGGCGGAGCTGGATTTTGTGAGGAAAGGCGGGAAGAGCTACAGTTTCTTCGGAGTTTACGACGGCCACGGCGGGTGGCGCGTGGCGCGTGATTGCAGTGAGATGCTGCATAAGCTGGTGGCGGAGATTGTGGTGGGAGATGCCGGTGAGGAGATTGCGTGGGAGAGAGTGATGGCGGTTGGTTTTAGTAGGATGGATGAAGAAGTGAGTAAGAGTGGCGCGTTGGTTGCGTCGACTGGGTCCACGGCCGTCGTGGCGGTGGTGGGGGAGGAGGAGATCGTCGTGGCGAATTGCGGCGATTCTAGGGCGGTGATGTGCCGCGGCGGTGTTGCCGTGCAGATATCCGATGATCACAAGGTAACAACTAACAAGTCTATACAATTATTAAAGTTTCATAATTGAATTGTTGATTTGCTTCTAAAGTTGATGTATAATCCTTTCATAATTATTGATTTTAGTGATTTACATATATGATGAATGTTAGCTAGGTTGGTGATAACCTACCTAAAATTATTTAAAAAGTGAGCATAATATTCAAATTCTGAGTAGTAGTAGTAGTAGCAGTAGTACTTTTTATAACATGTACTACAAGTTTAGAAAGTTTGCCTATTGCTTTTCTTCAACTGAATATTCATGGAAAAAGTATATCTTCCATCTGGTCATATATAGGTGCTCTCTTTGCCAATCAGTAGTACTCATTATACTTTTATGAGTATAAATTAGTACTCCCTTCTCCGTCCTCCGAAAAATAGGGCACATTTTGCCATTTTTAGTTGTCCACGAAAAATTAGGCAAATTCAAAAAAGGAAAATTTTCAACAACTTTTCTCTTAATTTTTTCTCTTGCTAATAATATGGACCCCACATTCCACTTAGAGCACTACTTCTCTCTTACGGTCATTCACAAAGTGCCCTATTTTTCATGGACGGAGGGAATATAAGTCACTATTACATAAATTTATAAGTATAATTAGACCCCACATATTATTAACTTATTCCAATACCATTTTTTTGTTATAAAACTAATATACAAAAATTGATTCACATTCTATCAACTTTTTAAACCAACATTTTCTCAAAATCCATCCCAAAAAAGGAGTACTTATTAACATCACTAGTTGCACAAGAGATGTAATATTAATAATGTGTTGTTGATAGTTTTGGCATAACTTGGGTTAAAATTTTTGAATGGGCAGCCTGATAGACCTGATGAACTAGAGAGGATTGAAGGTTGTGGAGGAAAAGTAATCGACTGGAATGGGCAAAGAGTTTTGGGAGTGCTGGCTACCTCGAGATCTATAGGTATATATATGATTAGCACATACTGTTATATAATAGTAGTATATAATAGTAGTACTATAGATGATCAAAAGGGAAATCATGTAATATGGTAATAATGTGTGTTTGTTGGTTTGCAATTGCAGGTGATGAATATCTTAAACCATATGTAATAGCGGACCCGGAAGTGAAGGTTCTGCGTCGAACGAAATGCGATGAGTTTTTGATTCTGGGAAGCGACGGGCTGTGGGATGTGATTTCTAATGAGATTGCATGTCAGGTGGTGAGGAGGTGTTTGGAAGGCCGGATTATAAGAACGAATTCATGCTCCGACTCTACACGCACAATGGAAGCAGCTGCCATTTTGGTCGAGTTGGCAATGGCTCGGGGCAGCCACGACAACATCAGCGTTGTTGTCGTGGATCTGACCTGTTGCCATTGAAATTTCGGGTCGATTTTAGGTTCTATTTACTTCATCATGTGAAATCAGTAAATTGTTCCATGTTTCAGCAATATACCAAGTTGGTTACATTTATGTCCAGCTCTTAGAATCTATCCTTAGTTGAGAGTTGATTGTCAATTAATTCATGGATGATTAAACTGTTTTATAGGCTGTTATTGATTTGTGATCAACTTCCTTTTGTAGTATCTTATCACAGGGGAATTTGAATTCCCTATGACGATGGGGCCACCTAGACCACCTGCTCACATGGACTATAGTATGGATTTTTTTAGATTGTGAATATTATTCAATTTGGGGGATGTTTTCTTATTCTTTTTTAAATGTGTAAAGAAATTTTGGAATCGCCATTCATGTTTACGAGTGGTTATTATACATTCTTTATCAATGACTGTATCGCCTTTCTTGCACCGTCTCCCCTGACCATGGTTGCGTCGTCGTCAGATTCATGAGGGCTGCTGAGGCACGGCACTATATACAACATCCTCCACACCAATCCCGGAATTGAGGATGCCGCCTCAAATTGGCTTGGCAAGTTGCCAAAGCCCCAAGCCGCTGAGACTGATGTTATCGGTCATGAACCACTGCAACATCAAATCCACAAAAGTCGTGATTGATCGTAATCCCAATGCTATGTTGGGCGATTTTGGGTGTGGATTGGGCGAGCTGACATGTATGGGTGAGTTTAGAATGCTAATTCGAATGGATTTGTGTAATGGGATTCATGGGAACGATATCAAATAATCACCTCGATTTAGGGGACAAGACGTTGAGACTGGAGAAGATGAAGGTGGGTAGACTGGTGAATGGTGATGATGCCAGGCCGGAGGAGCTTCAAATAATAATCATATACTACTCTCTATATAGGGGAGATATTATGCTAGTAAGCGGTCAAAAATGATTGCAATGGTCGAAATCCATGCTTAACTAAGGTTGCCGCGTAAAAAAAGAAGGCATTGTGTTAGATAGGCTATGTTCAATGATAACTATGATAATTTTTTTTGCGGGAATTTTTAAAACAAAAATGATACATTGAGTATTTTTTGGGAATTACCAAATGTTAGGTATTTTAGAATAATCACCTAATATAACCAGACAAATTAACCATTTGTCATTTGATGAAATTATTTTATTAAATTGGTAAATGTGAATAATTTACTCACATTACAATTTTATGATAGCTTCTCCTTCCGGTTGCAGTGGCATTATAGGATTTCTGTTATGCTCAACTGAGGGTTGATTTTGTACACCCTGTTGAGAAGTTGGATGGTGGTCTTGAGTCTCTTGACTACATAAGGGAATTTAAATTTTACAACTCTGATGTATCTTCTGGCCTATTCATTTAGCCAAACTCAACCGTCAATTTTAGTATTGTCCTCGTTTTTGTAAGTATTAATCTTAAGAGTGAACTACAAAAATAGTCTTTGGACTATGCGTTTATCTCGCCAATGAACCCTGGACTTTAAAAATATCTTCAGACAACCCTGGACTAAGCGTTTATCTCGAAAATAGTCCCTTTTCACTGTTTTGTGACGAAAATACCCTTTTGGAGGGTTTTGGGGGGGTTGGGCAATTTGGTCTTTTTACATTTTAAATCTGATATTATTTCAGTTATGTACTAAATCTAATATTATTTCAAAATTATCATTCTTCTTCCCTTTTGGCATCCTTCACTTTGTTTCTTTATTTCAATATCAGATTTAATTTTATAAAATTAAATTTTAAATTTTAATTTTTAAATATCAATAATTTTTTTAATTATTAAAATTACTATTAAATAACAAATTAATAGTTATAATCAATATTTGATAGTCTAATATTTAATCAATAAGGTACGACGACACCTTAAATTTAATCAATATTTGATAGTTTTAATCATAAATAGATCATATAACACGATTTATTCCGAAATAAATATGCATCTAATGTATAGGAGAATTTGACTAAAAATATTATGAAATTGACTTAATCGTGTTATATGATCTATTTATGATTAAAACTATTAAATATTGATTAAACTAAGACATCGTCGTACCTTATTGATTAAATATTAGACACTATCAAATATTGATTAAAACTATTAATTTGTTATTTAATAGTATTTTAATAATTAAAAAAATTTATTGATATTTAAAAATCGAAATTTAAAATTTAATTATATAAAATTAAATCTAATATTGAAATAGAGAAACAAAGTGAAGGATGCCAAAAGGAAATAAGAATGATAATTTTGAAATAATATCAGATTTAGTACATAACTGAAATAATATCAGATTTTAAATGTAAAAAGAATAAATTGCTCAAACCCCCCAAAAGGGTATTTTCGTCACAAATCAGTAAAAAAAGACCATTTTCGAGATAAACGCTTAGTCCATGGTTGTCTAGGAATATTTTTAAAGTTCAGGGTTCATTGGCGAGATAAACGCATAGTCCAGTGACTATTTTTGTAGTTCACTCTAATTTTAATACATGGCACACACAATACACACATGTCCAGAGCAGAGTAGAGCCATTATGGATTTAAGAGTTGAGAATGGTCTGGCTTATTGAAATGGGTTTTCATTTGAAGCCTATCATATTCAATTGAGAATTCATTTAAAATAAGAAAGAAAAATTAATTATTTTCATAGCTTGAACTATGAACATTTTTTATGGATCCACTTTTTATCCAATTAGTGTAGCACAGGAGTTCGAATTCTATGAGAGATGAAATTTCATTTAATTTTATGTATGGAAAAAAAATAGTCTATGGGTTTTATTAAGCGATTAGCAAAATATGAAAGAGAGAAAAAATGGTTAGGACTAATCTTAGTTGATGAAACAATATGAAAAATGAGATATTTTAAATGGTTTCAAAATATATGCGGCCCACATTAAAACGCTTATTTTAGTTTCCCAGGATTCTGGAAGATGGCACGCTCCCTCCACACTCCCAACTCTTCATCTCTCTCTACCTAAAACGTTTTCATTTTCGGCATCAAATCCAACCACTGCTCCAAATCAAGACGAAATTATTGTGTATGTAGGATTTCTTGGAGCGCCAAACCTTTCATTTCTTCCAATCGGTACTCTTTATGCTCGACCTAAATATCCAATTTCGTACCTCGTAAACCTTATCTTGATCCATTTCGTGCTTTTATGAGTTTTGAGCTGGATTTTAATTCAACCTTGAGTATATACATAAAAATCAGCTTATTCAAATCGGTATATGTTATGTTTCTTCAGAAGGTGATTTCTCTTGTGGAATTGATTTTTTTGTATCGAGGGTTTCAGAAATTGTGAGGCTTTTTGCGAGTTAGTACAAGTTAATTAACACCTAGTCTCAAGCACATGGTAGAGCAGAAAAGATTATTTAAAAAAAAAGGCTTTTGATGAAGTATGCAAGATTTTTATATTGCTCATATATTTCTGTGCATGTAATTTAACTAGCCGGCTTGCAGGAACTCTAGGGATTTTTATTTTATTTTTTTATACTACTATGTTTGTTAAGAACGATTGGAATTTGTTCTTTGATACCGGCTGGTCTGTTTACATCACCTTGTTATATGATGTAAACCCAAAATTGTGCATTTCTTTTCCTTCTTAGTTTCTCTTTTAAGTAGTTGAGCTTACTAATTTTAATGCTATGCAGACACTACACTTCAGAAAATGATCAAAGGAGCAGTTTCTGTTTGCTCTATTGTTGACCAGACATCATTCTTGTATCACGTGAGTACTCTTGTTCAATTGTGATTTCATGGCCTTGTTTGTCTAACTAAGGATGCATCAACATATTTTTCTGTATGCCCTGAAATCAGGATTTTCGTTATGTCCTAATACTTGGATAGCTACAATTTTTAGTTCATTAATCTGACAAGAGCAACTCCCTCAATTATGAACACCATTGCAGTGAAGAGAAAAATATTTCTTAATTCATGAAGACACTATTTCAAATATTCCTAGTGGAAAGTGGAGAAAAACTCTCATAAACATCTCTGTCATTTTATTTATGTTCTAGAGTCCATTCACCATAAAGCTTATCTGAGTAATTACTTTTTTTATTGCAGAATATTATTTATGGCAATATCAACCATTATAATCAAGATGATCACTGAACCTATGTTAATACTGTCCTTTTCTTACCTTCTTTCATACTGTTGTGCAGGCAAGGTTCCCGGATCTCTCAGCAGTCAACACATGTGGGAACTCCTCATTTCTGCCTTGTAAATCTGTCACTAAAGTACCAGATTATGGGAATCACTTATTGCTTCTTCAAGGCCGAGACAAAATCACCCCAAGAGCTGCATATAGAATTCCACCTGAAAGTGAGGATGCTGAGCGCCAAAGCTCTTCTGATTCCTCCGATGATCTGTTGTTTGTATTTCCTGAGAATGATGAGAATCTTGAGGAACCAAGAAAAAGAAGAGCTGCCTCCAAAATACAGTCCAGTATTGATCTTCAGCAAATTGCTAAAAAACTGGGACACCAAGTTACTATTCTCGATAAACTGAAGGCAGTTCATTTGCACATTCTAGCTATGGAACAATGGAACGTGTCGAGACTTAAACTATGCCACCAGTAAGCTTCACTTATTTCCTCTTTTTAGAAGCTGAATGTGACCCGTGATCAATGGAGCTTTTTTGCTGCATCTTACTGTATTTCAATATTCTTTTCCTTTCTGTAGTAACTAAACCTACCTGAGCTACACCTATAACCAAAAGTATGATCTACATGCAGTTAGAACATTTTCTGGTGTAGTCCTTTCTGAAATGTTAAACCAATTGTTCTGCATGTTCTCATGTAAATTCTATTAATTTGCAGAAATTATTCAGCAAGTGCTATAAACATGCTGCACTATTTGGCACTGAAAAGCCTGGATACAGAACAGATCAAAGAAGAGCTTTCCTCTATTGGCCTTATGAATTTAGAGACAATAAATACTCATGTTCTTTCAAGTCTTTCTGGATGTATTGAAATGCTTATTAACTCAAGACCAGATTCTCTCCTTGACTTAAAAGTGTCTACTGAAGGGCTCCCTGTTCACCAACGCTTGGGCAATAAAAATGTTGACCTTGGAATGACTGCAATGGTGAAAAAGGCATCTTCTAATAGGGACCTACTTTTGGGAAAACTTCGAAGCCTGAAAAAGGCTCATATCATGGTAACAGTTGGGCAAGAGGCAGCAGAAAATGATACGCACGTAACAGATCTCATAAGTTCAGGGGCCACAATCTTTCGTATCAACTGTGCTCATGGTAACACAGAGTTATGGAGTAAGATAATCACTACTGTGAAGAGATGCTCTCATCTTCTGGAGAAACCTTGTCAGATCCTCATGGACTTGGCTGGACCAAAACTTCGAACTGGAAGACTGAAGGATGGTCCATGTGTGGTGAAAATCTCCCCCAAAAGGAATGCACTTGGTAGAATTATACGCGGAGCCCAAGTTTGGCTTAGCCCACGAGGAGCAGGCTTACCACCTTCTCACCTATCCCCTGATGTTATTTTGCAAGTGGATGGTGAAGAATTTCTCAGTAAGCTGGAAGTTGATGATCCTGTGAGATTCACTGATGCCCGTGGAAAACAGATAAGTCTCCGGATCATAAGCAAATATCCTGTTTTTTCTGGTGCTGGATTTATGGCTGAATGCAGCAAAACTGCATATGTTGAATCTGGCACTGCATTGTATATTAAGGAGAAAGGAAAGAAATCTTCAGTTGGATTTGTGGTCAGTGTTCCTCCAGCAGAGCAATTTGTTAGATTGAGAGTTGGTGACTTGCTGGTTTTAACTCGAGATAGTTCAGACAAGCAAGACACTTCACCTTGTTCTGCTGTTGGCACCCATAAGATGACTTGCCCTTGTGGGTATCTGTTTGATTCAGTAAAACCAGGTGACCCTATTGCTTTTGATGATGGAAAGATATGGGGAGTGATTAAAGGAACTAGCATTTCAGAAGTAGTTGTAACGATCACTCATGCTGGCCCTAAAGGTACTAAACTAGGTTCAGAAAAATCCATAAATATTCCCCAGAGTAATATTAGGTACGAAGGTCTTACTTCAAAGGACCTTATGGATCTTGACTTTGTAGCTGCACATGCTGACATGGTGGGTATTTCATTCATTCGAGATGTTCATGATATTGTTGTCTTGCGTCAAGAGCTTTCAAAAAGAAAATTTTCGAAGCTGGGGGTTGTGTTGAAAATTGAGACGCAAGGTGGATTTGAGAAGTTGCCTCTCTTGATACTGGAAGCTATGAAATCAGGAAACCCTTTAGGAGTGATGATTGCTAGAGGAGATCTTGCAGTGGAATGTGGATGGGAAAAGCTTGCTGATATACAGGAAGAAATTATGTCCATTTGCAGTGCCGCCCATCTACCAGTAATCTTAGCGACACAAGTTCTCGAATCACTTGTCAAAACAGGGGTGCCTACTAGAGCAGAAATCACTGATGCAGCCAATGGAAGGAGGTAAGCAGCAGTATGAATGTAGTTTGCAACCAAGATTGACTGGGATTATTAACATTCCTACTTCTGAAGCCATTATTGCTCAACCTTGATTGAGATTATGGTTTTGGTAGTTGTGCTATAACCTAAATAGAAGAAACTGAACTGTTTTTTACATTGCAGAGCGAGCTGTGTGATGCTGAACAAAGGCAAACACATTGTGAAAGCTGTGTCTACTCTCGACACCATTTTAAACAGCCAATGCACAAATGCGAAAGCAGAATTGAAGCCTCTGATGTTAATTAATCGTGTAGGTTGATCATTGATATTGATGCTGATGCCTTCAATCTACATTTCCTTTTGTTTGCTCTGTACAGTGTTAAAAAGGTAGAACCTCTCTTTGCTGAGATTTAGATGCAAAAGCACTATGCTATTCTCTTATTGCACGCCTGTGGAAAAAAAATGGAAAGCTGTATAGCAGCAACCAAGATACATTCATATTTCATGATTACAAAACACAATAAAAGCTACTAATATGTTACAGTTACATGTAAGAATGATTCATTTGTCTTCAGCAGTAAAATCTGGTTCTGCTGGCTTCTGAAGCAGCATTGGTGATATCCTCTCTGGCATCCTCGTCTTTCTCGTACCATTGCGTCTCAATGCACGAAGCGCATTCGCTGCAAATCTGGAGGCGTAGATGGTTGCGCCCAGACTTGGCGAGCCACTCCCACCCTTGGCCAAAGCATCTTGCAACCGGTTTTCTTCTTCGCGAAGAGACTCCTCGAGCTTCTTCCTAGAATACCGGCGCCAGGCTGCTTGTATAAAGCAAGCTGCCCAGGTTCTCCACTGCTGAGAGTAGAATCTGAAAGTATGGCGTAGCTGTTTACTGTGTAGCCGTCTGAACTGGGACGCCACAAACTTCAAATCATGAGCCATCAGGGCAAATGCTTCCACTTCCGAAAGGGCTTGTACGGTTCTGGTGGAGATGGGGAGATTCGATGATGAATGAGGATCCAGAGCCCAAGTTAAGAGTTCTTCGCCACAAAAGTCACCAGCTTTCAGATACTCAGAGTTGAAAAAACCCGTCCTTCCTCCATTAGTGGTCACAGTGAACAATTTGCCACGCATGATGAACAACATCTCGTCAACTGGATCGCCCTCTCGCACTATGTAACTGTCCTCAGTGTAAAGAACTGGTTTGAGACAGTCGCACATTGCATCGAGCAGTTGTTCATCCATTTTCTCGAACAGTGGCACCTGAATATTGGTAGAAGTTTTACTAAGCTGAAGTAGACAGAGATGTAGCAAATGAGTTTATGGAAACACTCACCCTCTTAAGTAAATCTAGACAGAGATGTCGCTTTATGTCTCTTCTAAGGTCCTTAGGAAGATTACGGATAAGATTCTCTTCATCAACACCCCTAGTTTCCTGCCATTTATAATGCTCGTATCTTGTGATTCGTTCCTTTAAATTATCTGGAAGTAAGCGGTGCGACATCCATTGCTCTGCATCTCGCCTTTTCACCCTCATCTCTTCTAACCTCAGAGTTGTAGACTGCAGATAAGTCTGTTGAATAAACAGTATCATTATCATTATATTATTTCTTCTGTTTAGTTTTGAAGAACATGTCTAAATCATCTAAGAAAATTGCAGATCCCCTTTATTCTAAACCACTGACCTGCATATTTCCAATGAGAAACGAAAATAGCACCAAGCCGGATATAGATATAAAAACTGCAAAGGCAATTTCCCAGACATAAGTGCTTGTGTGAAGGTTCTGACCAAGGGAACTGCAAAAAACCATACACCGGATTAGAAACTACGCAATGAAAACATCGAACAAATTCAGGAATGTGCTGACCTTAAATTCTGCAGACCCCACCAGAAACAATAAAATAACTTCTGAGGGAAGTCTTTTGATTCCACAACACCGGATTGAAGAGCATCAAGGAATATCCCAAAGTCAAAAAATGTTGTATTAGGAGGCTGTATAGGGCATAACTTGGTCAGGTTTTCTGCGAATCTTGCAGGCTCGGCATCACAATAAAACGAAGCATTTCTACAAGCAGATTGATCTCCGCAAGCTCTTATCCAGCATGTAGTGTCACGTTCTATTGAAAACAAATACCAAAAGGCTCCAAGCACCTAAAAATGGACCAAAAGAGACAATTAGAAGATATAATGGATCCCAACTCAGAAGCTTATTAGATAGACTTACATGACTGGCAAGCATGTAAAGGAAAAGGTTGAAGGCAGCTCCAGCCCATGCTGTTTCAGTAAGTATGCCAGAAGTTCTTGTGACTTCTTTATACAGAGGATACACCCGGAGAACCCTTGGTATATATTGAAATAAAACCACAAATTTCAACAAATTCTTGGTGTTCAAAGATCTTGCTCCCCTCATCTTTGGAATGATGATGAGAATTGCAATCTGGAAAGTTATAGATAACCGGATAAGAACGACAGATTCTAAAGACAAAATCTATGTAGCGATAAAAAAAAATGGCATTATACAAGTTCATTGAATAGTTAAAAGAGAAGCTCTTTAGCTAAGCTAAGCATTTCTTCAATTGTATGGAGTAATTGTTATGTCATACCTGCGGAAGTGGAAGAACTGCGAGAATATCAATTATAAAGTATGATGTGAGATATCTTTTTGCTATTTTCCAGGAATCTTCAACTAGGACTCCTCTTCCAAATACACGTGAATAAGGATCAATGAAACCGGTACGAAATTGGAAAATAATATGTGTGAGATAAAAGATATCCGTAAAAGATCGTAGAATGCTAGCAGCAATCTCCAATTTCTCGTCCAAATCAAGGCATTTCTTTTCTCCATTGATAATTGGAATGTAGAAAAACAAGGGATCCAAGGAGATAGCAATCAGACAAGACAAGACAAAAATCTTGTTCCATTTCTGAAGAAATGGTCCTTGAGGATCAAGAGTTTTCCTCCTAGGTCCCTCATCATCTGTCAAAAACCTCTTCAAAGAGAAAGATCTTATTGATCCCTTGAACCTCCTAATTCTATCAGATCCAGCTTCTACACCTCTATGAAATTTGTCTGAAATTGAGTATGCTACTGAATTCAATCTGCTCGGATGTATTCCACCTCTAGACGAAGATTGCTCATTTAAACCTTTTTCTGATCTCGAATCTTGAAATCTGAAACATAATATAGAAGACTATGCATGAGATAATATACACTTTTGCAGCCTAAAATGCTACTCCACATATATAGTCCCCAAAAAATAACACATGCATAGAGATAACAATCATCTTGAACTAACTAACCTCACGAACTTCTTGCGGTAGTGATCCATAACTCCAGCTTAGATCAGAACAAGAGCAAAGGAAGATAAAACCTCATATTATGGGAACATCAACATTGGTGAGAAGCACATGTGAACCACAATATGCTGATGGATTGATTTCTGCAAGTGAATAGTTAACATAGTCATAAATTTTGAAGTTGTTCACAATCAGAAAAGAGAACTACTTTTAACCATTGATCAACAAAAATGGAGATAACAAACCGGCGCCAACTACTTTTCCTAATTCAACATTTCAAAATCCAGGATAATCACAGATAGATAGCATTAAATTAAATCAAGTTCAACTTTTTTCTTCACTCAATACTTTAGTCAAACAATTTCGCCAAACATTACAAACATCGGTTTCTTCATTTTTCAAACTGCGTGGCAATAAACAAATCTAAAAATGAGAAACAAAAAAAATACTAAAACCAAAGCAAGTTTTAGCGGAGAAACCTAA
This sequence comes from Salvia hispanica, assembly GCF_029641045.1. NCBI lineage: Eukaryota > Viridiplantae > Streptophyta > Magnoliopsida > Lamiales > Lamiaceae > Salvia > Salvia hispanica. Next base: position 5,093,212 of record NC_142694.1, read on the forward strand.
ACTTCCTCTCCAAAAGCAATCAGCCAAAAAAACAAAATCTCATCAAATAGAGAAATCACAAGTTACCAGTTTGAACTCTGATTTCAGAAGGCAAAAACGATGAAGGAGAAAAGCAGACGCGTACAGAAATTATGAGTTGGTTAGAAATTCGAGTCCACAAGAGAAAGACTGAGTTGCGAGGGAAGCTTCCCGTAGGCTTCGTTTTCCAATCTCTTCCTTTCAAGTTTAAAACTTGTGATTTTGCAGTTTTGGTTTTATTCTATCAATCATTAATAAACCCATTTATACAACTGTTTATAATAAACAGCGATAATAAAAAACTAATTTAAAAAGATAAATTTAAAATGGGTGTTTGACTGATGTATTTGTACACAAGTCAAACCTATGAGATCATGAAAGTCATATTGATGGGACCCAGTTTTAAATGCACCAAGACATTCTCCCCCAAATAGTGGAATTGGTCAATTAGAGAGCGACTCAATAAAAATATCTACATTTATCAATCTTCTAGAGTAGTGGTCAAAAAATTATGACAAAATATTATTTTAATGTCACCTGCACATTTCTTAAAATAGAAATACTATCCATTCTATTTCATTTTCTCTCTACTTAACCTACAAAATAATATTGCATAAAATTTCAGGCTGAATAAAAATGCTCTAACTAAAATAGGAGTATATGTATCAAACATTTGAGTTGAGTAACTAATTATCATGTTCTCCGTTGAGCTTTTGTGATGGTGTATATTATTTTTCAACAATTGGTGTCTAAAGCTCCAGGTTCCAAAGGAGCAATCATGACGATAGATGGTGGGGAATTTACAACCAACAAATTTGATGTGTATGATATTTTGGTTTTTAGTCAATACAAAATCAATTCCATAGAACTCGAAATCCAATTTTATATACTACGGGCCCTTATTTCTTACTCCATGTAGGAGTACTCGTTTACTATACATACCATACAATATACATAATGATTTGCAATTTGAACAATTAACACCTACAAATTTTGGAATCAACCTTCAATATGTATGAATTTATCATTTGCGCCCAAAGACATGGGACTATTGATAAGAGGGTCCAATCTCAATCTTGAATTATTTGAGGCATCCCCATTTTAATAATTTAAACTACCTGAATTAATCCAATAACTCTACCACCTTTTGGGCCTCTATAGTCTAGATAATGGAGTATAATAAACATCACAAATGTGTTCAAGTGTGACTTAATAATATAAACATTATTTAGATTTAATGAAACTAAGTTACAATGTCCCTTATTGTTCATGGTATGACTAGGGGAAGAAACAGCCTTAGAGATCAACTAAACAAAATAAGAGTTGTATGTTTGTAACTACTGTACAATGTTAATTTTAATGAAATATTGAAACATTAAATTAGCTATATACAATTTTGGATGTCAATCATTTTGGCTGAGATCGAAATATAATAGTGAATGAAGAAATGACTTTTTCGAATCTGACAAACTAAGTAAATTTTTAATACGCTATAAAAACACAACGGTAGAAATATATAAAAAACAAAAAAGGTATTCTATTGAATATTTGAAAAGTAACTATAGTTAAGCTCAAATGCCAATTAACCATGCTTAATTCTAACTCTAGTTAGTACTTTAGGTTTAAAACATGAAAAGTGGAACCCTACATTTTCAATTTGAGATATTCAATTGGGGCATTTGAGTTTTCTCATTTCTCTATGGGGGTTTGACTAGAAAAACTTTTGCAGTCTCCATTTCAATTTGGTGGGAAAAATTAAATAAAAGAAAGGGAAGAAATTCCTGCCAAAACTTCAAACTCCCGCTGCCTGAAATTTTGAATTGCAAAGGTATTTTTATTTCTATGGTTTCTTAGTCAACTTTTTTGTGTGCTGAATCTAGGGTTTCTGTATTTTGATCAGGAGAGGAATTGTGCGTTTTTGGTGTTGAATGATCTCAGATCCATTGCTTTTTAGTTCAATTCAGCTTATTTTCTGTTTCGCGAGTTTTAGCCATTTTTGGTAAGTTTTGATAGCTGCTTGGATTTTTCTCTCAATTCGTGCTGTTGAAGTAAGTCTACGATGTGTTGACAGTTTTTGCCCCAGAATGTGCTGATTTGGTGCAATGTGTTCTCCCTCTGATTACAGCTTGTATGTGCTCTACTGCTTTTAATCTGATTTATTTTTCATTTAGACTGGCAACTGATGTTAGTGAAAGAATGTAAGGCATAGCAATTCAAACTTGCTAGTTTAGGCTGTGTTGTGAAGTAGAATTTCAGATGTACACGGTCGAGTGCCATTTTGACCTCATACATGCAACTTTGTATCATATGCAAAATTAAGTATAATGAGCATGCTTGATATGTTTGTGATGTGCCGTTGTCACTTCTGCGAAAGTATAGGGCGACTGCCATGGAGGACTATACTCTGCTACTTTGTGGTGATGCTAGATGACTGGCTCAATTTTGATTTTTGTTCCTTTTTTTACATTGAAGGATGATTATTGCACCCAATCCGCTGTACCCTTTTCATATTCAATATGTGGTTATTCTCCTTACATCATTCTTCAAAAGCAACGATAGGAATAGTATTTTAAATGTGATATATATATCTTTCTGTGTTGTCATATAGCTAGGAGAAAATTAGATCCACAAACAAAATTATATAAAACCACCACCTAAACTCTAAGTTGTGAATTGCGATCTAACTTATCCTTCAGTGACCCCTCGTATTCCCTGCCTCCTCGTTTTCACTTGTATTGTGTCTTCTTGCTCATGTAAGACAGCCTCTTGAGTATTTTAATAGTGGGACCTAATAGTTAAATTTGAGGAAGTATGATTGTGGAGGAAGTTTAAGGAATTTTTTAAAATCAAGGAAATTGCTGTTGTGGCACCACGGTGGGAAGCAACACTGTGGATGCTCATAGTAATGTATAATTAGGGTTTAGGGGACAGATGGTTCACTTCTCTCTCATAGTCTGACTGCTGTCTACCTTCTCGCATCTTCTTTCTAATCTGATTGTTTTAGTTATGTAATTTGCGCCGGTAAAGTTTGCAGCAGTACATATTAATACTGGTTTTTATGTCTCTTTTGTGGATTGTGCATCCAGATTCTGGTTTATTATGAGTCATTTTCACTCAAAATTGGGTTTGTTTTCTATATTCTGGTGTGTCTGACATTTTGTATGAATCAGGTGTTGAAAACTAATATTTTAGAGATCTGGAGATTCTCTGTTGGGTTGTGAAGTTTAGTGAGAGTGCCATCAGTGATCAACCGAAAGACTGAGAAGCAACTATTGGAGAATTATGGAGTGCAACAGAGATGAAGCCCTCCGGGCAAAATCAATTGCAGAGGGCAAGTTAGAAAATAAAGATTTTGCTGGTGCCAGAAAATTTGCTTTGAAGGCTCAGACTCTTTATCCAGGGTTAGATGGTATTTCCCAAATTTTGACCACACTTGATGTGTATGTTTCTGCCGAGAACAAAATAAGTGGAGAAATTGACTGGTATGGAGTACTTGGTGTGACCCCATCAGCTGATGAAGAAACACTAAAGAGACACTACCGCAAGTTGGCTCTGAGTTTGCATCCTGATAAGAATAAAGCAGTTGGTGCTGATGGTGCTTTCAAACTTATTTCAGAGGCCTGGAGTTTGTTATCAGATAAGAATAAGAGGTTACAATATAATCAAAGGAGGGAACCCAAAGGGTTTCAGCAGAAGGTCCAGATGCATAGTGGTGGTCCATCAGCAACCAAGGGAAATGGGATTTTCACCTTTGCCAAAAGGACACCATCCCGACCGAAGAACCCAAAAAATGTTACCAAGCGGCCGCAGCCACCACCACCACCTCCTAAGCCAACTCCGGCACCACCTCCAAGGAATGATACTTTTTGGACTATCTGCCATCGGTGCAAGATGCATTATGAGTATCTTAAGGAGTATCTCAACAGTACTCTTCTCTGTCCCAATTGTCGTGAAGCCTTTTTGGCTTCTGAGACAGCTCCACCCTATAATTTTTCAAAATCTTCTAATCAGATTCCTCAGCAGCAATCTTCAAATTCTCATCCTTGTCGGAATGCTTTTGATCAGGGAAGAAATGTTCCAGTTGCTAAAAACTCGGGTCCATTTCAACCAGGTTCAAATTCAGGTCGATATCCTAACCAGCAGGGTCCACCTTCTGGATCAACTGGTGTTGGACGTACAGAACCATCTATTGCTGCAAAAGCAGCCAATGTTGTTCAGCAGGCACAGGATAAGTTGAAGAGGTCATACAGTGAATTACATGCGGCTGCTGCAAGGGAGGGAGGTTTTCAAAAGAGAAAACTAGAGGGTGATAGTAGTCGTTATGGAGTGAACTATAATGTAGCTACAGGAAATGGTGGAGTTGGTAGTACTGCACCAGGGTCAAGGATTTATGGTTTTTCTGGTACCACCTACCAACAACCAAACAGCACCAGAGATTTGACACCCATTGAAATGCGTAGTTTGTTAATTGCAAAGACTCGAAAGGAGATTCTGAACAAACTGAGTATGTGGAGGTCAGAGCCTGAAGCAATCAAAGAGAAACACGTAACCAAGGGAAGCATGAAAGGAAGTAAAGGCACTAGTAATATAGAAGGACCTGGTTGGAATGGGAATGGTGATCGACCAAGAAAGGTCCAGGTTTGCAATTCTACTGTTAATTCTAGTAAAGAGGATCCTGAAGATGCTTCAATGAGTGTTCCAGATCCAGATTTTCATGATTTTGACAAGGATAGATCAGAAAGTTCGTTTGGGGATAATGAAGTTTGGTCTGCTTATGACGATGATGATGGCATGCCGCGTTTTTATGCCTTCATTCACAAGGTGGTTTGTAGAGATCCTTTTAAGCTAAGGATTAGCTGGCTTAACTCCAAAACGACAAATGAATTCAGCAATATGGACTGGGTTGGGTCAGGTTTCTATAAAACTTGTGGAGAGTTTAGGGTGGGTAGGCATGAGAACTGCAAATCAATGAATGCATTTTCTCAAAAGGTTAACTGGTCAAAGAACTCACGTGGGGGTGTTCTAATAGTCCCTCAGAAGGGTGACGTTTGGGCACTCTACAAAAATTGGTCGTCAGATTGGAATGAGCATACCCATGATGAAGTCGTACACAAGTATGACATGGTGACCGTGGTGGACGACTACAATGAGGAAGTTGGTGTGCGCGTTGCTCCCCTGGTGAAGGTTGTTGGTTTCAAGACTGTATTTCGTCCGAATTTGAACCCTGAAGCGATCAAGAGGATTCCAAAGGAAGAGATGCTCCGTTTCTCTCACCGGATTCCAAATCACTTACTCACCGGCTTAGAAGCTGAAAATGCTCCAAAAGGATGCCTGGAGCTGGACACAGCAGCCACCCCATTGGAACTTCTTCAGGTGATAACTGAAGGTAACGAGGCTCCAATTCCAAATGGAGAAAATGCGGATGAAGAGGTATTGCAGGTCGTTCCTAATAGTAGTTCGGATGAAGAGGTATTGCAGGACGCTCCTAATAGTAGTTCGGATGAAGAGGTATTGCAGGCTCCTAATAGTAGTTCGGAAGAAGAGGTATTGCAGGACGCCCCTAACAGTAGTTCAGACGATGGGTCTGAATCGTCTGACTAGAGCCCAGGCTGTATATATATCTGGAGGCCGAGTAGGGAAGAAAGCAAGTCGACTTGACAAGGTAGCTAAGCATTCGGTACTTATTGACCGCGATAACATTTTTTGTTAGTTTTTGCAACTGCACAGAAGTGGTGAGCCGTTGTGCTCTAGAAGTAATGCATTTTGAAACTACAGTTTATTTTGGCAGATTTTTTCGAATTCGTTTTGCTGTCTTGTGAGGAGACAGATGCGACAAAAACAAAAGACAAGAATTTCTTCGTTTCTACTGCTGGCGAAGACAGACGGTTAAAAATCATTAAAATTGACACCTCTGTGATATTTTTTTTGTTTTTTTGTATTTTGCTGGTTTTTGCCATTCTGCTATGTGTGATGCTTTTGCTAGGTCTCTCTCTCAATCCCTCAAAATTAATTTCCCTTTTCTCTCTTCTTTCTCTTCCTTTCACATGTACACGCTCAGAAGACTAATATCAAAACTAGAAGAGAAAGTCATAACTATGAAATTTCGACTACCTGTCATAAATAATGTATACATCTAGAATTTGACAATGTGTTCAACATGTATACACTCAGAAGGCTAATATCAAAAACTCTAGAAGAGAAGGATCATAACTATGAAATTTCGATTACCTGTAATGAATAATGCAAGATACATCTAGAATTTGACTAATGTGTTCAATATTTACTTTTCTCTAAAGATAGCTTTTTTCGGCTTTTCAAAAGTTATGTAGAAACGTTTAATTTTTCTTGTGTTTAGGGTGTCGGTTGAGTTTATAAGCTATAGAAAGTAAATACTGACGATATAGTATTAGAATTATTTTTATAAGAATAAGAAATCTTTTGCTTAATCATGAATGAAATTGAGTTAAAGAAGTTTTGTAGAAGCAAACTAATTAGCTCCTAAACAAACATAAACTCATATATATACAGTTTTAAATACAAAAGATTCTTACGTTATCAAATTTTAGAAATAATAAAACATAACTATATATTACTAGTACTAAACAATCTTTAGAAATTAAAGCAAGAATATTCAGAGTATATATTATAAATACACACTTTCACAATTCAGATACTAGCGTTGGGCTAAAAAAAATAAGTAGGACTATATATTTTGATCACAATTTTTAAGAATTTTAGATACCAAATAATTATATGGAATATGATCAGTTGATAACAACATATCTTAAATTAATAATGGACAAATATGTCAACAAACTACGTTATGGATGTCAATACAAAGATATTTGTATGTCAATACGGAAATATATTTGTCATAATCAATTTAATATAATTGTTAACCAAAAAGAACCCTATATAAAATCTACATTAAATTACTAAACTATCAATAACTATTAGTAGTATATAATTGGAGTAGTGCGCGTTACAACTACTTTTCAAAAATCACATATATTTATAGTAGTGGTAGTAAATATTTGAAGTGAATAATTTTACATAATATACTTACATCAAATCAAATTATACTGAAAATATAATTAGGGAATTATTTTTTATATAAATTTTTTAATACTAATTATAGGCTAATAGACTCCTGCCGAAAAATAAGTAAATATAATTAGGTTTAAACAACATTCAACAATTAATGCAGTGGAGACTTTTGGTCATTAGTTTATACATTTTGTTACTAAATGTCAAACGTGTGATGTACTAACAACTAAGTCATTGGCGCATGTAGTGATTAACTAATATATTGATATTTCACGTGTCTATATATTATGCTTAATTAAGTCATTTATATTATTTTTTGGAAAAAAGTTAAGCATATTATATAAAGCACGCATTAGGTAACAGTTAGGTGCATAATAGCTTTCGACTTAGAGAAGTGACCTAATTAAGTTCCTTTACATGTGCTTTCATGTGTAATTAGAAAAGTGTAGCTTGATTGATTATTCATGCCCCTACATTGTCAATGAATTTCGGCACCCAATATATTTTTCCTCATGCTACCATGATTTGTCATATGCCTTAAAATTACATTATTTTGTTAAACATAAACTAATTTGGCGGTGATTAAACATAAACATTGCATGATCAGAAACAATTTAGCATAGTTACGAAGAAGTAGAATATTACTCCATTTATTAAAGGTTTTTATATTGGGTTTGGGATCAATATTTCCTCATGCTGCCAATTAATTTATAATATATAATAATGACAATGCGTTTATGTTGTAGGGGTAGTATATATGTAAATATATTTGTTTAAGGGTTGTAATTTCTCCATTATTTTACAACGTGGAAGCAAATATATATTACTACAATTAAAATGTCTAGCAATGGGACAATTAGTCAATTGTAAATACACAATGACAGATGTCTACACCTTTAGATGTAATAAGGTTTAATTACGCCAACACATGCATCTATGAAATTTTGTGACACGTAAAAATGTAAGCATACTTTTTTACACTAAAAAATATAGTAACAAAATTTGTACTTTTGTAACATCGATACATCTAATTAACTAGACAAAAATTCTGGGCAATGTCTTGTTTTGCCCATAGACTTCAATTAGTTTTTTCTGTTAATAATAATTCAAATACATCGACTTTTGATTTGTCTCATTTTCTTATATAATTGAATTGCCACCAAATATACTTTGGATTTATCTGATTTTCATACGCAATGGAATTCTCTTCAAGACTTATACTACTACTTTGTTTGTCAGACTTCTATCTAGGAAAGTTTATTTATACCTTGATTTTAAATGTTGGTGTTTCTTTGATTTTTAATTAAATAGAAAAAGTAATTAGAATCCTTAAAATTAATAACGTAGCTTTTCATATACATATTTTTCCCAATTAATAACTTGTTAAGATTATTATAATATAATTATTTAAATTATGACTCATAATAAAAGTCTTAATATCACTTTAAAATTATGTATCATATTCAATTTTTATAATAATATCAAATCAAATAACTATAATAATAACAATCATATTTAGTATTATATTATTATTGCTGTTATATATTACTCCTAATGTTATTAAAATTATAAATCACATTAATAGAAACAACAATATACTAGTAATATATTAGGTAAATTAGAAGGATAATCTGGTAATCTTAGTGAGGCAAAAAGATTCGGGACAAATAAGGAAAACGCAAATGATAATTAAAACAAAAAATTACCAAAATATTGACCTTGATTATGACAATATCCCAACTCCTTCATCTAAACCCCTTTTCTTCCTCCATAAATATCCCCACCATTCCTCCCATCTCCTCTCTCTCTCTCTCTCTCTCTCTCTATTTGGCTGAAGAAACGTCCTCTGTAAGTCTTCTTACTACATTAGGTACACACACACACACACACACATATATATACAAATTTCAAAACATTGTTGCTTTTTCTTCTTAATTAAGAAACATAAAATTGATAAAGGGGCCCTCTTTCATTTAATCATCTTCATTATAATCTCGTATTTCTCTGCATTCTGATCATGCATGTAAGAGCTTAAATTGCAATAATGCGAGTTCAATTTCAATTTCAATTTCAATTTTCTGTGTGTGTGTGTTTGTTTTGGCTGGATCTTTTTTGTCTGTTTTATTCTGGTAATTTTCTTTGGTTTTTCATTACTCGGGAAACGGGAAAGCGGTTGGCGGTTGGCGGTCTCACGCTCTCCATCGCGCGTGCAGCTCCACCCCACTTAACTGTGGCGGAGTGGAGCCACGCGCCGTTGCGAGGTCGTGGCGGTGTTTTTTCGGTTACCTTTTTCTTCAGCGAATTAAGGTAGTTAGTCAGTGTATATTCACCGCACACGTGTCCAATGTGGGCCCAGTGATCTCGCTGGGCCTACGACCACGTAATGGATCCTTCTCTTCAGCCCATTAGCGAACGGCCACGATTAAAATTTTTTTTTTTTCTAAATCGAAATGATTTGGTAAAACATCAAATAGATTATCATTCATTAGGAGGATGTTTACTATCTCCATCCAAATATTAATTGACTGTATTTCCTTAAGCGGATTTTTTTAAGGAAAAAATAGTCTCATTTTATTGTTTTGATTCTCTCACAAAAATTAATCAGCTTAATTCTATTCATGAAATTTTTGCCACCATACAAATATGGGATCTCACCCTTAATTTAATATTGTATCATCATACGATATTATAAGTCAAAATTTTACAATAGAACCCATATACTTTATTATTTATGAGAGAATAATTGCACCCATTAAAGTTTAGCATGCATTATGATTAATTTATTATTACTATTTGAACATTAATGCACTACTATGTATTGGAAGTTGTACTTTGAGCTGTCCTATTCATAATATTATCATGTACTAACTCAGTTTCCAGATAGTTTAGTTTTTTTTTTGGACTTTTCATTTGTCATTTTGCAGTAAACTAAACTTTCACATGAAAAAGTCTTTTTTTTTAATAAAAAAAAATCAGTTTAAAGCGTGTTTGATGGTTGAAGTGTCTTCTCCTCATTCCTCCACCTTCTAAACCTTCACATCCTTTGTTGACACGAACCCATTCTTGGTCTTTTTCCTCTTATGTTATTATTTCTTACTTGATGTTTCCTAGAAACCCTCTGTTTTCTGTCTTTTTCCACACTATCATTATTTTATTCCTTCTTTAATGCTTTATTGTACATATTTTCCATCCATATAGTCATTAAAGAATTACTACTAGTTTATAGTAAATATGACTCATTAATGAAAGAGAGAGAGAGGGGTGGGGTAATAAAAAACAGTTGGCGGCCGTTGGAAGAGGTAGTTGGGATTGTGGCGCCAGAATGATTCATGCATATGAGACTCTATAGCCTTTTGAAAAAGACATGTGCCATGTAGTATTTCATTTAATTAAATAAATAAATGTCGGTGTTATGGAAAATATAAGGGGTTGATTATGACAAGTTAACTAGAAATTATATTACAACTTGTTTATGTCTTTAAACAGACAGCCATGCAATGTTGAGTCACCAGAATCTGACTTTAATCATTTACTACTATACTCATTTATATATTTTTGATTTAGATTGATTTATTCCTGATTAATGATTTTGCTATTATGAGTGTGACAAGTTTAGTTTTTTGCATTTGGCACATATTTGCACAGTAGATAATGTGATTACTGGATAATCTCTTTGTAACAGGTTGATAATTTTTTTGTTTCATTTGGGAATTAATTAGGATAAATAGTAGTATATAGTATTAATTTACTTGTGGCCCCCATATTTTTTAGAATTTGTTCAAAATCCATAAACTTTTCCAAGAAAAAGACTTTCTGTATTATTTCTACCTGTCGTTTTCGGTTTATGTTTATTAATCTCTATACAAATGTGTTTGTTCACACACACAAACTTGTTTTTTTTTTAAGTAAGACTCTCACTTGTATGTACTAATACATCCTCTTTAAAACCATGCTCCAGCATAACCAAGTCCTCAAAATAAGATGGGTGATGCGTTGTTTATTTGTAATTATTTGCTCCTTTTCTTTTCCAAATTTCAAAATATTCCACTTAACTGAGGAAGTAATGAATTTTTTAAGTGCAGATAGAATTATGGTGACAGAAAATATGAGGAGGTTTTACAATAAAGCTGTAGGCTATCTATCTGGGCCCAATTCATCTGGATCTGAACCCAGTATCGTAGAGCCCAATCAGCCCAATGAAATATATACTTCTTGGCTGGTGAGTTCCCTTCCATTATAAAATAATTTTGTTAGATCATTCAATTTTAAAATGTTAATGTATATTTCTCCATCATGTGTAGTTTTCTTTTTCCTAATTAAAGATATTAGTATTAGCTAATTGAATTAGTATATTGAAATATGTAGAAGGAGCATCCTTCAGCATTAACTTGGTTTAATGAGACAACGGGCGAGGCGATGCGAGGGAAGAAAATAGTCGTGTTTTTGGACTATGACGGCACACTTTCTCCCATTGTTAATGACCCCGATCGCGCTTTCATGTCCGATGCAGTAAGTTTTAGTTTTATTTTTTCACTAGGGTAAATGTAGAACCAATCATTTTCCCTTGAAATTTCCGATCGAGCCTTTATTTTATTAATTATATTATTGAATTTTGAAGATGCGATGTGCTGTGCGCGAGGTGGCAAAACACTTTCCAACAGCTATAATAAGCGGTAGAAGTCGTGACAAGGTAAACCATACTCGTGTTTTAATTCACGATGAAATAAAATACGAGATTGATTTTTTTTCTACCTTTTAAAGAGTGTGTGTTATGATGATCAGGTGTATGGATTTGTTAAGTTGGATGAAATTTACTATGCTGGGAGCCATGGAATGGACATAATGGGGCCTCCATCGCATGTAAACTCTTATGACAACAAGTTTCAAACAAACACCATGGATAAAAAGGTTTTGTTTTTTTTTTTAATTTTTATTTAATGTAATCACTACTATTTTCTGTATCATGAATTTTAAAGTTTTATTGGATGTGATAGGGCAACAAAATCACAATTTTCCAACCTGCTCAGGAGTACTTGCCTACAATTAAGAAGGTATAGGAATTAATTTGGCCCTAATTAAATTGTGTGCAACATCAGTTAAATGAATATTTTAGATTAATTCATTTATATACACTTGTTTCACACAGCTGTTAGAAGAGATCAAACAAAAAACCTTGGACATCCCAGGTGTGTTTGTGGAGGATAATACGTTTTGCATCTCTGTTCATTACAGACATGTCTTGATCGAGGTAAAGTCAACACTAACAAAAGTGAAAGTGTACATGTGTTCATGTTCTAACAATTTATTTTAAATCACTTATGCATATAATGATGTAGGATTGTGGAGATCTGGAGGGCAGAATACATAATTTGCTTTTAGAATATCCTATATTTCATCTAACTCGTGGGAAGAAAGTTTTAGAGATTAGGCCTTCAATCGAGTGGAACAAAGGTGATGCTTTGTCATATCTTCTCAAAACGCTAGGGTTCTCGGATTCTGGCGATGATGTCATCCCCTTCTACATTGGCGATGATAAAACTGACGAAGATGCATTTAAGGTCCGCCTGTCTACTAAAAATCAAATCAAAATTTCAATAATCATATCGAGTATTAATAAATTTCTTTTTTTGAATTATATAGGTTCTTAAGAGTAGAGGACAAGGCCATGGTATTGTTGTGTCAACGTCTCCAAGGGAAACTTCGGCATCCTACTCTCTGAAAGATCCAACGGAAGTGCTGTCGTTTTTGCTTCGTTTGTCGAGGTGGGGCGACACACTAAAGTCGACGTGATTCATAGAAAATTATATTTACAATTATTTTCCATGTGTTAGAATTAGTACTTCAAGTTATCATGGGGTATATATTACTAAATTTAGGGATAAATTTAGGAAAATGAGAATGGGGCTTGCTTTTTTTATAGCCGACATTCGAGTTTCCTCGTGGTATAGGTTTGCTTTTCCCCCGCATGTATTTCATGTTTGAACCTGAATTTTATATTTAATAAACTATTTATGTATTGATATTTCTGTCACATCCTATTATAGAAACCTATCATCGACATATTTCCTAAGAATTTTTCTAATTGTCCATTGACTTGATGGACGGTTGTGCACTAATTTGTTAGAAACATAATTACATATTCTAATTAAAGTGATATATTCAATGGGTTTTTGTGATCAAGTCCAAATAATTTTCATAATTAGGACACTGTTCTCAACAGGTAAAAAGGGGAAAAACTCAATATTGATTGGCTAAGGAAGCCAAGACTAAGACTTCAGTTGTTATTAGATACTCCCTCTGTTCAACAATTGGAGTCCCATTTCTTATTGGTGCAGGTTTTAAGAAATGTTAAGAAAAGTGAGTGGAAGAAAGTTAGTGGAATAGGGGTCCCACTTGTATATATTAGTTTTAAATGATATGTGAGTGGAATGGGTTGGTGGAATGTGGGGCCTCTTTATCATTTATAGTAATTATGAACCGGGACTCCTATTTGTGGACGGACCAAAATGGAAAAACGGGACTCCTATTCGTGGACGGAGGGAGTAACTATTAGAGGAAGGTTAAAAGTACCAAGAAAATTGTCAAACCATAGTTTATGCTATCCATCAAACTACTTTTTAAAATTCTTTATAATATCAAATTCGAAATTTAGAAATATCCCATGTCATAAAAATGTTTACAAATTATCTTTTCGAGATTTCAAATTCAAAATTCAAAATTATACTAATGCCAACGCAATTTAGATAGTTGTTTAGTGGATATTATACTATGATGTGACTAATTAAACGTGTTTTCTTGGTGGCTCACTTAAAAGATTTTTTTTTTGTAATTTCGGGTTTCCACTACTACAATAAATGTACCACATAAATGACACAATTAACTTTTGAAACCCACTAATTTTAAATGTAACCACTCTTGAATGATTTTTGGACTTTTGATTATGAGCGAAAATATCACTTAGAAAACAGTTTTACCAAATGAACTTCTCGTAATTAAAAAATAAATACTTTTGTGAGAAATCCACGAACCATAGTGTCTCTATTGTTTAGGTGTGATGACTAGATATCCATAGTTTTCTTGAGCATGATCATTAACTATAAAGTGACATTGACCATAAACATTTATATACATCATGAACATATATCAATTTAGAAATCCCACTACCAGCCCTCAACTTTACAGCGATCATTTTGTCCACGGCTAACATTACACATGTGCCCGTCGGCAAGGCACTTCTCCTTCATCTAATAAGTTTGAGCGCTTGTAATTAAATTATGAAAGTAACATTCTATACACAATTTACTGTTCATAAAATTATGTTTCAAACAAAAAAATCTTTTTATTTTAAAGATTTTAAATAAAATAGTACTCCCTCCTTTCTCCGTTCACGAAAAATAGACATCCACAAAAAATAGATTAATTTCAAAAAGAAAAGTTTTCAACCAATACCAATCATACACATCATTCTAAATGTGGACTCTACAATTCACTAACACTCGTTTCACTACCTTTTTTCCTCTCTTGCTCATACTTTTTCTATCTCTTTTTTATTTTACCAATTATACGTTAAAATCCGTGTAATTCACAATTTTATTTATTTTTGGTGGACGAAGGGACTCTGCTATTGAAAAAGGAAATATGAGGATTTATATTTATTTCCATTTAGGGAGGTAGAGTGATGATGAAGATGAGGCGTCACACACCTTAGTTCGAAAATGGGTGAGCTGAGTCTGTACGGATCTGGCTGAGTCAACTCGGTGCGAACATGATGAACATCAAAGGATTGAGCGCGGTGGAGAGAGGTTATATACGGAAGCATCACACGCACGAGATTAAGGCTAATCAATGCACTTCCTTCCTCATCAACCATATTAAGGCGCCCGTACATCTTGTAATTTCACGCTTTATTATTATTATTCGTTTTACTTTATCGATTGTTATGGTGAGCTCTGATTGGATGAGTGAGCGATGATGCAATTGTTAACAGTGTTTCTATTGGTGGTGATGGAATTATTGATTTGCAATTTGGATTCGGTTTTCGTTTAATCTGTTTATTTCCAATTTGATTGGATTCTTTGATGATAGATTCACCAGAAAAGAAAAAAAAAGTTACTGCTTGTTTCAATATTGTTAATTTTTTGTTTTCCTGCAAATAATAGTTTTGATCTGAATTGATTACATTGAAGGGTGATACTGTTAGCTTACGATTGAAATTTTTTCTTTAGATCATTTGGAATTTTTTATGTCTTCTGATAATAGCAATAATGATATTATTAACTTTTTCGATTAGGAGATTATGTGTTTTGCTATGTTATATGGTGGAAGTGAAGTGATGGTTGCTGTTTATACAGAGGCACCTTTTATAGATTAATCTATTTATACTCATGGTAACTGATGTGGTTGCTTTCTGCTAGGTTTGGTCTCTGGTCAGGCGGTTTGATCAACCACAGAAGTACAAACCTTTTGTCAGCCGTTGCATTGTGCAGGGAAATCTTGAAATCGGCAGTGTGAGGGAAGTTGATGTTAAGTCAGGTCTCCCTGCTACCACCAGCACTGAGAGATTGGAGCTTCTTGATGATAATGAACACATACTTAGTGTAAGAATCGTCGGTGGAGACCACAGACTCAGAGTACGATCATAGTTCCTTCTCCCTTTTAGTTTTCTAGTTTGTTTCTTGATAATTCATGCATTTTTCTTATGACTTAAACCATTATCAACATTTGTACTCTACTTTGTTAGTTTTCTATTGTTTCTTTCTCTTATAGTAGGAGAGGTTTCAGATTTACAGCCACGCTTTATGGCCCATAGTCTTTAAAATGACCATGCATTCACTTCAATCGCATGCTTATTTCGTTGTCTTGTCATAGTGTCAGGGTGAACATAGTTGTATTGGCTCATTAAATCTCGTCTGACTGCTCTTCTTCTTTCTCTGTGCATTAATCTTGTGGTATAACAATTGCCATACATTTGTTGCAGAACTACTCTTCCGTTGCATCTGTTCATCCTGAGGTCATTGACGGGAGACCTGGGACAGTGGTGATTGAATCGTTTGTGGTGGATGTGCCAGAAGGGAACACACAAGACGAAACATGCTACTTTGTCGAAGCACTTATCAGGTGTAATCTGAAATCACTGGCTGATGTTTCGGAGAGGCTTGCTGTGCAAGACAGAACCGAACCCATCAATCGTGCCTGCCACGGTGCTTAGATGCTATTTTCACCAAGGATGAAACTTTCTTCAAGGCTTTGGAGGCAGAATAGCCATATGTTCTGAGTTGGAACTGGCTCTACATATTGTCCTGTACTCTCGTTGTTTGCTGTTTGTAACTCGTTCTCATAGTCACTTTCACCAAGGATGAAGCTTTCTTCAAGGCTCTAGGAAAATATGTAAATGTATTGTGTGAAATACCTATGCTCCATCCCTTATTTTTGATGAATAAATAGAAATAAAAGCATATATTTTGAGACAAAAGTATACATGTATTGAAGGATAAAAGTAAGTAGAGTGAACTATTACATGTTTTCAAAACCAATTTCGGAACTGTTCATGTCTTTCGCTAGCAATACGAAAGCCAAGTGAATAAAATGGTTTGCTCACTCTTGAGAAACAATAACATCTTTGTAGGGATAGTGTTTAACCCTGCAAATCATGAGTCATTGATCAATGATACCTAATGGCAACATGAAAATGGGGATTGAGAGTTGTGGACTGGTGGTAACATCGAGTGGAATGAGATAATGCTGCGTAAGGATTTCATGATGGTTTTCGTGTTCGATTATGGGAATGTTTGAGCAATAACTTTAACTTTTAGCCAAATTGAGGATTGTATTATCAGGTGATTTACTTATACTTCATTCTTTTTCTTTCAGGTCACCATGGAGCCTGCTATCAGGTGATTTCTTGAGAGGGTGAAAAGGATGCAGTTTTTAAACAGAATGATGAACAACTCTTTTTTTTTTTTTTTTGCATATCAACTGTTGTGTACACTCTTTAGTAAACTTTCATTTATAGTTATAGTAGTAGTTTCTCATTGTCCTCATTCCTTTTGTGAGGTGTGGCCAAATGATTCTGCATCTGTCTCTTTCTCTGCTTTCTGGCATTTATTCACACGTACATCAACTAGTTTCCCTGTCAAAAAAAAAAAGGAATCAGAGAAGTCAGAAACTAGCTGAAAATATCTCCAGAAAAATATTGCTGTGTAAGTTTGAAGAGACATTTATTGATTATCAGATAGGAAAAATGGGATATGTGATAAAAACTAACTTGGAAAGTTGTTCAGTTTTTCCCATTTGATTCATCAGCAACCACCAGCTGCAAATTCTGGTTTGCTTTCTCATCATCTTTTTCGTCGTTCACCTTTAGATACTGAATAATTGGTATTTCTGTGTTTGCCTCGTTCACCTGTAAATGTTGCTCTGATTTCTCGCAACAAGTTTCGAGATCCCATTTCTGAGGTTGTTTCTCACTTCCCCTATTCCTGTATATGCAGTACAGGAAGAGCTGCAGGATGCCTAGTGGGCTACCCACCAAATTCGGAGACTGTAGAGAGAAGAGTTTGTTATTTACGTGAGTCGTTTTCATTACAAAGAGACCTTATAATCACACTAACCGCAAGAAAAAGATCGTGGCTCAATAGTCCATATGCCATCCAAAGCGAACTTGCTAGAAATGAGAAAAGCGACAGGTAGAATGGCATGAATTCCACGCTCTTCGTCTGTATCACTTTTCTCTGACATAATTAGAACAACTATATCAGAAAATATCTTCCAAGGAGAATATAAATTTTCCCGTCGACAAAAGTACTCACCACAACCACAAGTGGAGAACCATACATTGCTACCGATGCTACCAGTCCTACACTTCCAACAAACGCCTTGCGATGATGGTGATCATGGAATACGAACGTTGATATTAGTACTACTGAACAGGACAGCAGGAGAACAGATAGAGTCATCATGGCCACCTTTTTCTGCAATTTCGTTAAAGCTATAATTAATATTGCTCGTCTTTTCGCTTCCTGCCATGCAAGAATTTAATTCACTCGTATTAACAGGTAACTGTAAATTTATGCTTGCTATATGCATGATAACTTGCCTTTCCTTCAGTTGAAGCATAGTAGAAATATACGAGTATGAAAGATAGCTCCAGAAATATCCCTAATCCATTGATTGTGACCACAGGAAAGTTTTCCCACTTGTAACTTACAACTGGCAAACCATACCAAGTGTAGAGGAAGCAGTTCAATAGGGCCATGATATATGGCACGCATGAATACTCTTCGGTGCTCTTTTTCCTTATCACCTTTGCGAAAGTGAATCTGAAAATTTTAGACATAGATCAAGACCAGAACATAACATTGTTGCTTATATTCAGTTTTATAAATATTTTTGGATTATCATAAGTTTTGAGTAGTTACATTGGTGCAGCATAGAGTAAGATAGAGGCTGCATTCCCTGCAAGAAAAATCAAAAGATACTTAAAACTCAATGCTACAACAAATTTCACATATACTAATAATGAGAAGGTTGAAGAGTCGGGGAAGAAAACGTTACCCAAAATGCCTACTGCTATACGAAGTTTCTCTTCCATATGGTTTGAGTGTCCGAGTTATGAAATGCTATTGCTGATTGTTGTTTTTTCTGTAGCTGCTTATAATCCTAAGAGAGGTATATATAGTGCAAGGAGGAAAGGAGAATAACATGCATACAATTGTAGGAATAAGAGTAGTAGAGCAGACTTGTGGAGTAGAATAATCCTTACCTAAGTGATGAGAAAAAATAAATAAAAATATATGGGTGCTTGCATGATCAAAGAATTCTATTTCCTTAATTTTGTTGTTTCAAAATAATTTTAGTACTCTCTTAATAATAATTTTAAGACAGGAAAGAGACTAAACCAGGAAGATATATAAAAGAATAAGTTGCATGGCAGTCTGGTTCTCTTGCAAGTGGAAGATGTTACAAGACTTCCACTGTCCACTTATAACAATTGATGCAATCCATTTAATTCCAGTTTCTAAATCTTTCTCTTAATGGTGAAACCAAATAACCAAATAAAATGGAATGAGTTCATTTTGTCTGCTTTATGCTCATAAGTCATAACCAATGTTGTAACAGTAGTGTTGGAGCATTTGGTATCAATATCACTTTTTACATATTAATTCAAAGTTTTTCTGCTAATCAAATTACTAGGAAGATTATGCACTTGGAGAAATGGTTGTCAGTCAAATCTCTTATGCATGCAACTTTCTTAGCATAGTTTATAATGGTGAGATCACATTTCTTTATTGCTGTCTTCCATTGTTTCTCTTATCCACTAAACATTCCATATACTTGGCCATAAAATGGGAAATTAGTGCTTTATTCTATGAATTAAGTGAATGTTATTTTTTCCACCTTATTATCCTAATAAACATGTTTGTGCTGATGTTTTGCATAACATTGATCGATACTTAACACACTTGGGATACACAAGAATTTGGTTCCAGTTATAAGTTTCATCAATCAATGGTTCAAAAACGTTATCTTTAGACTAATTGCTAAAGAATGTTGGGTATATGCTGATACTTGCAATGGGCAAGGTATGTATGTTTAAGCTTTTTATTGTTATTTGTGTTGTATTTAATATATTATACTCAATTAGTGATTCTCTAGAATATGCTTATCTCCACCTATTAAACTAGTAGTTAATTTACTTTTGCATTCGGTTTGAACAATTTGAAAGGAGATCAAATCATCAGTCAAATGTAACTTGGAGTCTTGCATTTCTTATATTAAGTTAAAAGTCCTTTGTCATTATTAATTTTGCATTTAAATAACATAAAAACTTGATTTTTTTCTATTCTTTGTTTATATAAAAATTAATGATGTTAATAATACTAAGATTTTTGGTATTAGAGTTTAACTAAATGTGTAAAGTAAAATAAATAATGTTGGTATGTATGTCATGGACGATGTTCTTTTATGCTTTTATTTCTTTTTAAATCCTTTTATAAAAAATGATAATACCAAATGACGTTCGAAGACCATTAATGTGTTAAACTAATTTCTATTGTTTTAGGATAACACATTATTAAAAAGGTAGATACGTTTTATTTAGTGGACTTTGCGATCAATTCTCAACCACATCCTCTTCACTATGCAAGTGTTCTGTTGCCAATTTTATAACGTAGATTGGTAATCCAAGTGTAGTATCCATTCGATTTTTTTTTCCCTAATCTATGGATTATTAAATAGTAAAAAAAATACACTTTCTATTTGGTGTTTTGCTGCGTATTATTTTTTCTAAATATATCTGCCACTGATGCTAAGTGGAGTTTGCTATTTGTCTGAACCTTAAATACTCCCAAATTTAGCCAACACCTCCCACGTCAGATTTGTCAAAGTATTACATCCACTAAAAAAAACCAATGATTAGAATTTATTAATTTTTCTCTCTTATAGATATGTTCTTGCACTTTTTTCTAGAAAAAATGTTAGGTAATTCATTTTACATTGCACTAAATATTTTTTTTTTCTGGTGAAGTTATAGAGAACTAACTTCAAGACAAGTGTTAGGTTAGGAGAAACCCTACAAAATCTAGAAGTAAATACATGTAATTCATATGCAAAAGTGTCGATTACATATGGATTCTAGCATTTATTGGAAAATTTATGCTATCACTAGCCACTAGGTATATGCCTTCTTCATGGCCCCAACTATCTACGTAAAGCTTTAAACAAGAAAATTACAACAGCACTGCACAACGTTGATATCGGTGCTCGCAAGAAATAATGACTATACATTAATTTTATGCAATTTCAAAGTATAATACATGTGATTTTGTATATAGAGAAGCATTCACACATTATATATGGTGGTTCATTTGTAAATGTAGCGGCGGAGGTAATCCACTCGAGCTGGATGCTTGAGCTTCATAAGAGCCTTCACTTCATGCTTCCGAACCATCTCTCTTGAAATGTTCAAATTCCCAGCGATTTCTCCAAGTGTTCTATCTCTTTTCCCATCGAGCCCGTATCTCTGCCTCATCACCAAACTCTCCTTGGGCTTCAGAGAATCAAGCTGTCGAAAACCAAACAGAATGAGGCTTTAGTCATTTCTTGATCATGCGAAGTAAAAAAATTGGCAGATGCTGCGGTAAATGTGAATGCATGTTGATGATGGGATTTATTATGTGGTGTTGCTACTAGATATATTAAACAAAATTTTTGACCGGTATAAACTCTGTAAATATCACGCCAACACGTAGCCTACCAGTATACATGATTTCTTAGACACTCTTATCTCTTACAACTTGACATACCGAGTTGAAAGCAGGCATAGGCTTTTTCAGTGAGCAAGTTGGACAGAATAATTTTTGTGAGAATATAAATTATGAATAAGAATTTTAGGACAAGTAGAGAGAACCAGCATCCTAGTTAACAAAGGTAATACTCCACGTTTTATGCATCCTATTCTGATAAAAAAAAACTTTCCTTGACATAAAGTGACAGAGATATGAAAAACAGAAAGTAGTACTAATTAGCTAAACCAACTATCAATTTTGTGAAGTCAGAGTAATTCTATGTTGGTTGAGAATTAAGGATAAAAAATTACCACATCATCAAGAGCAAGTCTGAGAAGTGCTGGTTGTCTCCTACTATCTCCTTCAACACCATCAACATCAGTAATGGCATTGATGAACTCCTCATTGGTTACATCATGGCGTGCATGGAGAGAAGCAATAGGCTTCGATGCCCTCATCACTTCATGGTATCTTTCAGGGGAGATTCCAACACGTTTTGTAATCTCTTCAACAGTTGGTATCCTCTGAAGCTCAAAATGCAGCTCCTGCTTGGCCCTCTGGATTTCTACTCTGACCTAAATTAGAAAACAGTTCTTATGATATGTGTTCCACAGAAGCATTTCTAAAGAGTAGTACATGTAGAAAGACTTACCGAGTCAAGGCCAAAGGAGACCTTTGTGAAGTTTGACAGTGTTAATGAGCGAACAATGGCATGCCTGATCCAGAAGAGGCCATATGTTGAGAGTCGGAACTTCCTTCTTGGTTCAAAGCGATCAATACCAGTCATAAGACCCTTCACCCCAGCTTGACAGAGATCTTGGAATCTTGGGCCATTAGCAAAGTCTTGAAAATACTTATTCATGACAAATAGAACAAGCCGCAGGTTGTGCTGCAACCAATATATCCATGGTGGCTTCAGATATGTTTCAATGGTTACCATGCAACTTATGAATTTAAATTCACTGGACCTAGAGAGCATTAGAAAGTTGTCTTGTCAAACATACTTGACGCTTTCTCAAAGCTAATTTGAGAATCTGCATATGCCTAGGGCCTATGCCTAGAGCTGACCAAAAAGTGAACTAATACAACTTATCCAATCTATTAAAGCCTAAAACCTTAGTTTATGCAAGTTTTGTCTTATTATGTCCAGTGTTCCTAATGCTATAGTTACACAACATTTAACGCGTAAGTTGATCATAGTTGCAACACACTGAATCTACTCTAACATCTACCGGTTGAAAACCTACCACGAACAAATAGAGACTGCAACCTCAATATACACTCCAGGCTGAAAACTAACTGAAATGGGAGTTAGCATATTTACAGTCCATTCAAAACTAAATTACCTTGATCAACTTATTTCTGGCAGCTCGACCAACTTCTAACTGTTTCCGCAGCTGAAATACATCCATATTTATCTTCTTTGCTACTTCATCATCAGTTAGATCTCTTCCTAAATCACTTTTTAAGGTTTCCTTAACTTTGAGGATTTCCTGAAAGACAGAAATCCAAACTTAGAACGCAAAAACCATAGCAATGGAAGTACACAAATCAGGTTTTGCTTTATTTGTTTTTTAGCATATACTTTCTAACGTTCTTACCTTCATAGGTTGCATCAGTTTGAAAAGCCAGGCATGCTCAGATGAAGGAAGAACAGGCGGAATCTTCATTTTCTTCCAGTCTAAGCTTACCAAATCCGTCGAAGAAGTATACTCCCTAACAAGCCTATCAATCTTTTCATCTTCATCATTCTTTCTGTTTTTCTTATTTTGGGCTAATGCAACAAATTCATCTTCTTTCTTCATTCTCATAGAAATTCTCTTCTCGAGATTCAATCTCTTCCCCTTTTTCTGGCTCCTCACCACACTCACATCCCTTTCCTTCTCTGCCTCCTCAGTTTCCACACTCTTCTTCCTAAGAGGCCGCCGTCTCTTCCCCCTTCCTATTTTGACCTCCTCATCGGATACATCTGTACCAGGACTTCGCTTGTATAATTTTTCAAGTATAGCACCTGCTTCGCCGTAATCCAACTCCAATATACTTGGAGAGGCGACTGCTTTTACTCGTTCAGTCCGCTTCTTCACCTTCCTCGTTATCTTCCTAGTATCTTTATTCGTCTCCAAGGGTAAAGCTAGAGATTCTCGTTTAGCAACCAAGGATACAGGTTTACTTTCATTGGATTTGAAAGACAACACTACTAGCCTCTCTGCACGAGTCAAATTTCTGGCTTTCACTCCCAATGGAATTCGTCCTGAAGAACTAGAAACAGTCATGACTCCCATGCCAAAGCTGTGTGATCCAAACGAAATAGGAATGCCCTCAATTCTCAAATCCTGCTATACCCAAAACAACAATGCATCAATCACAGTTTTCAGCTAATAAACACTCTTAAATACATAAAACTACTAAAAGAACTTGATAGAGATCATATGCTCTAATTATCACCACCAATTATTAAACTGCATACAATAATTTTCCCTTTCAAACTAAATCTCGAACAAAACCACCTATACACCATATCAAATCGCTAAATGATAATGATTGCACAAAAAACCCCAATCAAATTGAATGCTAAGCACATACCGTACACATTAATAAAACAAACAATAAACTCGAATTATATGGAAAAATTACAAAACATTATGCGTAAACAGTACCTGAGCAAGTGAATACAGAATTCGATGATGCTGCGAACACAATTATTTGGCAAAAATGGTAGGAAGAAGTAGAATCTAAAATGCAGTGAAGCAGGAATTTGGATTCACCGAATTTTAAAAGTAAATAGTCGTCGAATTTTGGCGTCCACAAGCTTTTCTGCTATAAATATCTACGGCTCCGATCGCAGAGACGAATCATCGACGGCCGATCTGTTATCCATGTTGACTGTAGAGAATGTTTGTGTGACGTGGCCGATGCCGCAGCAGAGGCCGGATACAATTTAATTAATGACGTGGCAACAATTATAATTTTTTTAGTATTTTGTGGGTATTTGTAGAACACGTGGCAACTTAAAGAACTCAAACGTTGCTTGATTACATCCATAGTTCTGTTTCCCCTAACATTTTATTTTAATTTGCTTTTTTTAAGTAGCATTAGGACTTGTTTGATTTCTATTGGCTACGAAGCTTCAACCAAAAGGTTATTGTACCATCCACATAAAATAATTATAATTGTCAATTTTAATCTATTATTCATTAAAATTAGTTTTAATCCTTTTTTTTTTACTTTCTAATATGTTGGATCCTAACAGTGCTTTATCTACTTTTTCTATCTCTCTCTTTTTCATTTTAACACTTTTTAATTAAAATTCTTATAATACTTGATGAAGACTATTTTTAACAGATGCTGGAATTACAATTATAAAAAGAATGATATGTTCTTCTTGCTTTGTGGCTCTTATTTATGTCACGTCACAATCTCAAATGTTGTTTAAATTTAGAAAATCTCTTTATAATAGGAAAATGCTTCGTGTTCGAATTGATGAGAAGAATTGAATAGCTGGAACTAGTAACTTTTTAAGAGTTAGTATGATCTTCTGCATATTACTTGAAGATAAAAATTAACTAAATTACACCTTCCTGGTAAATATTTTTTATCATAAGGTCAGTTAATTAATTGACAAAATTTTACTTCATGTGACTATTATATAGCTATGTACGTAAGTTTGTGTTAAAATAATAACCCCTCTTAAAATAACATCGTGACACCACTTATACAGCAATATTATAAACGCTACACAGCAATATTACAAACACTGCACAGCAATCTATAGATTGTTGTATAGTGTGTCGGATATTGCTGAACAAGAAAAAAAATTGTTGTATAAAAAGCAACAAATTGCTAGCCTTTTTTTCAGATTTTTTGGCCACGTGGCAGCTTATTATTTGTCCACGTGTACAAATGATTGGCTAGAAATGATGGTATGGTGTTATTTTAAGAGGTAGTGGCACCCTAACATGCCCCTATGTACGTTAGTACGTATAGTTATGCTTGTTTTCCATGTTAAATGAGATAATATATAGTTAGAAATTGAATATAAAATTAAAAGGGTATAAAATTTAAGAGCTAAAAATAATTCGACTCTTGTAAGTCCTAAGCCCTAACTAATTAACGAGTATAGACAAATATTTCTCGATTATACCCTGGACATTATCAAGTATGGAGTAAAATATTTATCGCTTAATCCAAAAATAATAAAGTATTAAGCATATACTTCCTCTGTCCCATGTTATTTGAGACGTTTATTTTCGACACGAGATTTAAGAAAGTTATGTTTAGTGAGTTAAATAAAATAGAAGAGAGAACAAAGTAAGAAAGAAGAGAGGGTATAAAATAAAAGAAAGAATAAAGTAAGTGTGATTAGATATTTTATTTTTAATCAAAAAGAGAAATGACTCAAATAACTTGGGACAATCTAAAAGGAATACAACTCAAGTAACTTGGGATGTATGGAGTATATGCCTAAATCATTCAATTACTGGGGTGGGATCCTCTGCTGTGCTGAAAGCACAATAGCCCCTGCTGCCTCAAACAATTTATTAAAATAATTAAATCTTATTTTAATAAATTGTTTGAGGCAGCAGGAGCTGCTGTGCTGAAAACTGCTGTGCTTTCAGCACAGCGGAGGATCCCCACCCTCAATTACTACATGAGGCAACAGCTATAACAATAATTACTAAAGCATATACATCATGTGAGGGTAGATCTTGCTGCAATGGAGGGGTAAATCTTGCTGCAATGAGTCTGGGTTCAAATCCCACTGCTGCCGTGTAGTTGCTTCCATCTCTCAGGTACAAGTGTGAGGTCTTGGGAGATGGGTTTCTGGCAACCAGTGGGTTAAGGCCTCATCTTTAACGGGCTACTGCGTACCCGATTTAACCCCTCACATGATGTCGGGCCGGAGTGTGGGGGCCGCGAAGGCGATAGATGCGCCTTTTTCTTTCTGCAATTACAGCATATACATCATGTGGTATATAAGCGTACAAAAACTGCCATAAATAACTATAGTAGTAAAAGTGAAGCACAAGTCTGTACTTTCAAAATGAGGCTAGATAGACCTATAGTCATACATCCTAGTTTGTCGTAGTTGGTATACTCCAATTCCTTTTGAATTATTAGTTGTATAACTTTGTACATAAATAATGAGTTAATGAGCCAAACTAAACCAATTTGCTAAATCAAATAATGCATGTAAAATACTAACTAAATTCATATTTTTGCCTACTAATAAAAAACACGTCTAATTGTTGTTACAAGATTTAAATTAATTTGGCGAAATTGCCACTTTCGTAATACGTAACATAAACAGTAATAGAAATTTAAAATTTGGCAAAATTCGTGTGAAGGCAAACAAACATGATTTTCTGTGAATTCTCGAATTTTGGTTTGCAACATGCAAATTGTTCAGTGCAAATATAAATACTTATGTTTTATAATTACGGAAAGCTTAATTTAAAACCTTTTTTTAACTTATTTAAAACCTTAACTTAATTGCAGTTGCTCACCATCACCGTTGTTCTGTATCAGCAATTGCTAAACTTATTTGTCGTTGTTCGCCGGAAAGATAAAGGAGAGATTGCGAAGAAAATTGTAGTCATAGAATTTGGTATTTGTGTGAACCCGAAAACACTAATTTTTGTTTTTCTATATTACTATTATTTTCTAATTTTCTTTTGTTTTTAATCAATTCAAAAATTAACAAAACTTAATGATTCTAGTAAGGGTTCAAAGTTCTTTTGATACCAAAAGGCTAATTAATTAATATTTTCATCTTCATTAATAATTCGTTTCTCTTCATATTTAAATTTAGCTAGAATATGAGTAAATTATACTATCTATTATGATCTAGTGATGTGCCTATTTTTAAAAATTTAATATGACCGATCTTATGTACTCTGAATATAAGTTATAGTGCAAATTCATGCATCTCAAATCCAACGAAGTAAAAATAAATAAATAAATAAATTAGTAATGTGCAATAAAATGGGAAGATGGCGTGAGGTGAGGGGGTCCGCGACGCGTAACGAGGTTTGAAGATTCCTTCTTCTTCCTATTGAAATATAGAATCGTATCTTTGAATTTGATTTCTGACTTCACAGCTTTGATTTATGTTAATTACACGTTGCGGTCAACGTTATTTCTTCCGCAAAATAAAGTGAAATTATCACCATTTAACACCACACCCACTATTAATTACTTGAAAGATATTAGTACAAGATTTTCATGCATAGTACAATCAATCATTTAATTCAAGATGTTCACAAAATGTCAGTGCATAGTTTGGTTGTATATTTTTGGTGAACGTTGTATTTTTGTTCAACTAATAAATGATGAAAAGTAGTTTTAATTATGCGGTCAAACTATAGAAAATATAGTACTACTACTACTATTATTGACCACCAATCATCATAACCAATGCCAACGGAATGCACTATATCTGATTGTAAGAAATATCTAAAAATCACAAGTTGCCTCTAAAATTCTTACCTTTCATGAAATTATGATTATTCATATTAGTTGTAAAATCTTCCAGTAAATTATTCAATTATTGACTTATTTTGATTCTTATAAATTATTAAGTTATTAATTTAATTGATCTAATTTTGCAATCAAACTATTGATTTGTTATGATGTTACAATCAATTAGCATTGACATACTTTGTTGACTTACTGGATATGGTGTTATCAGACATCAATCAAAACGACATCACATTGTAGACAACGGAGCGATTTCGCATTGTATTAAATTAAACAATTTCTTTTTTAAATCATGGTTTATTTTAAGAAAGAATGAAATGAAAGGGAGAAAACAAGAAACCAAAAATAAGAAACGAGATGGAAGGTAGTTACAACACATGAAATTATTTAGTTCAATATATACGACGTTGTTTCACTGCCTACAATGTGACATCGATACGTCGTTTTGGTTGACGTCCGATAGTATCACGTAAGTAACTCGTGAAAACCTTAATTGGTTGCAAAATCAATTTTTGGTTGACGTCCGATAGTCCCTATTGATTGTAAAACTGATATTGGATCAATTTTGACAAAAATAAATTGATTGTCTGGACTTTAGTCATTTACTCCCTCCGTCTGCAATTAGGAGTCTCATTAATCAGTAGCATGGGTTTTAAGAAATATTAAGAAAAGTGAGTGGAAAAAAGTTAGTGGAATAGGGGTCTCACGTAATTGTACATATTAGTTTTAAATGAAATGGGAGTGAAATGAGTTAATTAGTGGAAGGTGAGACCTTATTACCATTTATGGTAAAAGTGAAGCGAGACTCTTATTTCTGGACGGACTAAAATGGAAAAATATGACTTCTATTCGTGGACGGAGGGAGTATATAGAAACATGTCAATCCCCCTTTCTATTCGCGGACGGAGGGAGTATATAGAAACATGTCAATCCCCCTTATGTTTAGTCATTAATCAATTGTCTCGTGTCTCGTCAATTTCCATAACTTGCATGCAAGTGCCGGCAAGCTACACTTGTAATTGTACGTGCTTATAGACCAAAAAATTAGTTCGAATTCATTTGGATCAGTAGCAATATTACTATATTGTTCCCTGGAATAACGGGTTTTAACTAGTTATTTATTCCTTTCACTTATGTTTGGAGTAGTAGTTCTAAGAAAAATAATTTAAATCAAATGCTGACAATACGAAATTAAAATAACTCAAAAAAAATCATATGCCTAATCAAATCTTAATAAATAACAAATATAATTAAGATTAAACAATGTATTACAGATTTATGAATAAAATTAGATAAAGTGGAATAAATATGGTAAATATAATTAAGTTAGTGATTGGTTTGACATAATTAAAATTGGTATTTGCATGAATAGGTTTGTTTGCATATGTTCAGTTACTTATTTTTTTCCCCCGTGATCAGTGTTTTGCAGTTTTATCTGATTTTGTATGCTTTGATTTTAATTAATTACTTGTATTTGTTTGGATTTTAGAAAAAATCAACAAACTTACTACTCCTTAGCTTGGACAATAGAAAGATGTTTGCGATTATTACTCATTGTGTTTTTAATTTATCATTATTTGTGGATAGGCTATTCTCTTGCTAGCAAATTATAACAGCATTATCTATACTTGTAGTACCTAGTATTAGGACGAACATATGTCACAACAATTTTTGTAGAGAAAAACTTTTTTTTAGGTAAAACTCTTGAATAAATGTATGAATTTGTATCCTTCAGTATGATATTTATGGCAGCCACAGCCACAGTAGAGTGACACTCCATCCATCCATAAAAATAATTTGTGTTTTTAATTTTGGTCTATTCACTAAATTTAAAAGTACTAAGTACAAATCTATTTATTGTAAATTTCTATATCTAAGTAGTTGGATCTAATTTTTGACTTATAATAATACTTCAATCAAGTTTATACTCTATCTCTGTTCCACTTTACTAAATGTTTTGCATTAAAATTTATGTGATTCATTATTTTTCATGGACACATGCATGGAGTATATAGTAAACACTAAAGCGCTGATAAAGAAAACAATGGAGCTTTCCATAACATTGCCACTTCACCTCAAAACATTATTATAATAAGTTGTTTGAGTTTGTGTGAGTGGGGAAGTGTGGGTTTGAATTGGTCAGAATTGACTTGATCGTGTTGGTAGGACCGAAGACCGGTCTCCTCATCCTGCCCAAATAACATTCACACTCCCTTTAATTTTGTAATCAATTAATTAATTTCTTCAGTCAAAAACTCTACTTTTCTTTCCCTCGCTTTTCCCCATTAATTCTAACTTTCAAACCCAATATTACTACATTTATTATATATATGTGTGTACACACCTCTCCGTCACTTCATATTTTTATCATCAATAAATTTGTTTATTATACAAAAAAAATACATTCGTTTCCTCAGTTGCATGATATCAGAAACAAAGCTACTTAAGAAATGGAGAATTTTCCATCGGATTCTGACCTGAGAAATCTGGTGAGAGAGCTGTCTCAGGGGAAAGAGATGGCGATGCAGCTGCAAAATCATCTGAATTTGCAGTCATCTTCTTCACATGAGAGCCGCGAGTTTTTGCTTCAGAGAATAATGTATTCCTACGATCAGGCGCTCTCCATGCTCACGCGCAACGACCCTGCTGCTGCTGCTCGTAGTGAACCACCGCTGCTGCAGCCGATGCCGGAGTCTCCTTTGCCAGTCGCTGGAAGCCCACTCAGTGATGACTCCGATCAGGATTTCACGGATCCCGCTTCTAGGAAAAGGTTTCCACGTTCAATCTAACTTCATTTATTTATTTTATATATTTAGCTTGATTCTATTACGTTAAAATAGTTTTTAACAGTATTAATTTTATAAATAACATAAAAAAAGCTTAATTTATACTTTATTCATATTATGAAAGTATATATGATGATCATAATAATTTACATGGGCGTCTTACTAATTAAACTGCTTTTCTTTAAATTATTATTTCTCGTGTACAGAAAGGCGGGTGCCAGGTGGACTCGAAAGGTGAAAGTGGGGTCAGAAGCCGGGATTGAAGGACAACTGGATGATGGCTATGGTTGGAGGAAGTACGGACAGAAAGAGATCCTGGGAGCTAAACATCCCAGGTTTTAATACTACCACAATAATCTACTCATATTATTTCATGAATTACTTATGTGTAATTGTTCAATTTATTTCACATGATAAAAGTAACAAGCTATTCAAATTTGGAAATAAAAGATCTAGTTTCCAACGGTAATCATTATAGAAAGACTATAAAAAGATCTCATTAATTCCCTAATTTAGAATTTTCGTGAAGCGTGTAAATGAACAGTACTATTAAAATGTAGCTTGGGCTGTCATTTTCATTTAGTTTTCGATTTCTTTATAGTATGGACGAATGTAGCATTCCTTTTTTGAATTGTTGTATCTGGTACTCACAAAACCCCCTAAAATCAACTCCATCAATTAATCGATTAAAGTTGAATATTTATCATCTTAAAAGAAACTGTCAAACGATTTGGACTTATTAGAGTGTTTAAATTGAGCGACAGGATGCGTTTATAAAATAATCAAACTTAATTTACTGTTTATTGAATTTGTTTGGCCATCTTATTTTTTAAACAATCAATCCTAGTATCGTTAATTTATTTATTTTATTGCAGAGGGTACTACAGATGCACCTTTAGACATGCCCACGGATGTTTGGCTACAAAGCAAGTTCAAAAATCAGACGAAGATCCCACAATTTTTGAGATCACCTATAGGAGAAAGCACACGTGCAATCGTGCCCCTAATAACCCGTCCGCATCCATGCCCGTACCCGGTCTAGAAAGTGAAGATCCGAATCCGTTAACCCAAAACCCACCCTTTAACATCCAAACAAGCCTCAATCCCCTAAACAGTTTCTCTTCATCCTCACCAATTAACAATAATGTTTTTTTGGGAAATTATTACCCGAATCCGACCAATGATTTGAATGGTGATTATGGAGAATTAATTCCAAACTTGGGCCACTCCCAATCCGAACTCACTCCAATAATTGCAGCCATGACCAATTCCGCCACTCTTGACACGGACCTCCCGTTTGGACCATCTGGATTCGGGTCGGGTTTCGACTTTGGTAACCCGGGCCATTATCCATAGTAGATGCATGCCCTTCATTTCTAATTTTGTACGAGGATAGTTGAGTTAAATAAGGCCCGCTAGTTAGGCCTAGATTTGTTGTTAGCATTTGGTTAGTTTGACTGGTTAAACTTCTACTCCATTTTTTGTATGATTTACATTAATCCATGATACTTTGTTAAAGAATAAAGAGAGTCTCTAAATATTTTAGCTTTAGTTTGGTTACTTGTTATTACAGTATTCTGGATGAATGGTCTACATGGGCTAGATTTTGATGTCCATTAAGGAACCCACTTCTATTCATCAAGGCCCAAAAAAAGTGAATTAAATACTTGGGCAATGCTATTCATATGCCCACATTTATTATAACAAGCTGGGTACCAAATATACTATATACTTAAAAGTCATAACAAGAAATCAATCCTAAAAAGAAGCCTGAGGGATCAACTTGAAAATAACATGGACATGCAAAATGACATAATACTCCTTTTGTCCCGAGTGGATCATTTCTTATTCATTACGAGATTTTATGCAATGTTATTTTGTGAATAAAGTAAAAAAAAAAATAAAGTAAGAGAGTTTTTGAAGTAGAGACATCTCCAAAAAAAAATAAGTTTCACTTAAAGTGTGTCGGATGAAGTATATGAGTAAGTTAATACGTGTAGTAGCGTAGAGAGATAGAGAGGGAGAAGTAAATGAGGATGATGATGTGGTTAATAATAAGCAATGTCTGCAACTTGGAGCTTCAAGAAGAGGGCTTTCAATGCATACACACGCCTTCTCCGTGCCAACCCATATATTATAATAGTATTATACTTAAAAAATAGAATTCATTGATATCATTCGTGTTTAATATGTAGTGTGATCATCGGTTGCTTCCAGTCTAGCATTCTCAGTGAGATCAGGGTACAATTAATTAACTTCATTATGTAGAGAGAGAGGTAGGTGTTGTTTGTGTTGGTTGTGGGTAGTAATTAAATGTGAAACTAAATAAATGTTGCATGTGAGTGCGTTCTGAATGAATGTTACTTACCAACATATATATGACATCAACTTGTCCATCTATGCATTTATTTACCTCTCCTACTTTTCTTCCTTCCTTCATCATCATCTCCTTTATATCTTTCTACCAATCATCACCTTATCATTTCATTCACATAAGTCAAATTTCAAGCTAAACCAAGACAAAAAGGAAATTTATAGAGAGAAAAAAAACGAAAGGATAATGAAATCATGAAAATGAGCAATTACTAATATTGATGCTCGTGTAAGGTATACATAAATCTCCCATTCATAATGTGGACAATTTGGGCGTTGGATTGGATACTTTTTGGTTTCGTATGTAAAGAATGAAGTTATAGGAATTTGAAGATGGATGGGACAAGGTAAGTTTTATAGTATACATAAAGGTGGTAATTTATTCTAGCTAGCGCGAATGAGGGGTAATATAAGAAGGCAAACTCTGACATTCAAATATTCAAAAATAAAGATGAAAACGGACAGTGCAGAAATGACATTTATGAGTATGAATTCCTTCACAACATTAATACTCTTGGGATCTTCACACCATTCAAAGATGTAACGTGCATTTATGTTCTTTGCACCTAATTAAAAGAAAAAAGAAAAAATAATCCAAACTTTTATAGTATTGTTTCGAAAACACACTAATACACGTCATGGGTATATAAATAACCATAATGTAATCATATACTATAATACATAATATACTAAACATGATTCATATAGTTCTTTTTTCTAAATTAAAGAACATTTACATCGGCAATTTTTTATGAAAAATGAAATGAAAAGAAAACGACTTATCGTATTGGCATAAAGAAAACATAAGAAATCCAAAATCCAAGACCACTTTAAATGCATTGTTAATTTTGTAACTACCAGAGACAGGCAGCAATAGAAGTTGGACCATTGAAAGCAACATAATATACAACTGTTTTTTTTATGTTTGTTCAAATTAACTATTCTTATCAGTTCAATACATCAAAGTTATTTATTTAGCTCAAGTATATATTCGTCCTTCGACTTTAGATGCATCAAAGTTATTTATTTAGCTCAAGTATATATTCGTCCTTCGACTTTAGATACTTTTGTGCGTATTAATAACAATTTCTCTTCTAATTAAGGAAACAAGTAGTACATTTTACATCATTACACGCATCGTAAATTAACGCATGAAAACAATTGACTAAATGAGCCGTGGAATGCCTTTGATGATATATCGTCTCATAATATAGAGGATTTGGTTTAAGAAGTAAATATATACGGAAAAAAAATATCTTTTTAAATCTATATTTTACATATATAGTTAACCTGATGATGTAAGTAGTCAAATTGTATAAATGTTTTAGTGCAAATTGCCAGAAAAACCATTAAGTTTTGTCAATTTCTTATCAATCCCGTAATTTTTAAAAATGACTGATTATATCACAATTCAACATTTTTCTCAACTGTCCCATAATTTTGGATTTGTAGGAAATCATGTATGATGTGGACAAATTGTTCGACTACTTAAATGATGTCGTTTAATACATCTAGTCAACCACGTCTTTAATTGTTACACATGTACATTGCACGTCATTAAATTCAGACATAGCACGACGACAGTTTTTGTCATGGAACAATTGAAGAAAATATCACATTATAGTACTATAATCAGCCATTTTTCAAAGTCTTTTTTTTTTAAAAAAATGGGCATGATGAAGTGATGGAACTTAGGTTTTTCGGGCAATTTACTCATTTTATCGTGAGATAAAATACTTGCATGACATTTCAATCACGGTCTTTCTTATCTAGCACCTATCTAGGGACATTGGGGAACTTAATTTTTTAGTTTGAAGTAAACTTTGAAACTTAATAATTGAAGTCTTTTTGAGACATCTAAGCTGTGAAGACTTCTTCTACTAAATGATGTAGACTAATGATCAAATCTCCCTCCATCCAAGAAATAAAGAAGCCTGCGAATTGATTAAATGGGGGGAACCAACATTATTAAGGGAAACATCGTTATCTCCATGTTTGGGCCTGCAGAAAATCTAGGGTTTCATTAAAAGAATTTTTTTCCTCTTTCTAATTGTTTCAAGTCGCCCTCATCCTCATGCATGCAAGGGCCGAAAAGGAAACACGTATAGTGACATTAGATCCAAATTAATCCCCAAATTTATGAAAATTCCCATATAAAGGCTTAAAAAGGACAACTTTTCTTTTTAAATATACTCCACTATGTATACACCAATGACAATGACAAGTAATTCGATTAACATATTTTTTTATATCTCATAATTTATTACCAGTATCACCAAATTACAGATGCATAAGAAAGAGGAAGAAAAGAAAATTGAAATTTTGATTTTTATTTAATTGCAAAAGAAGTCTAATTGGACACTGAAGATCTAAATGAAGGTTGAAAGCACAATTACAAGTAAATGAGTAGTAGTAATAAATAATGGAGATGTTAACTAAGAAGTAAACTGTAATTTCCTCATCGAATTTATTGTCGCATTCTCCAATTTAAGAAGGAGACAAGAAACTAGCTAGCTAGGGTTTGCAAAGCAGAATGTCTGTTGAATATGCTCAGCCAATTCTTGTGCACTAAGTTGACATTCAATTCCGATCTATCAAAACAACAACAAACCCACAAATAGTGTCAAATCAAATAGCAATAGAGAAAAATTAGTTAATTAAGTTACATGAATGATAATTATAAATGATGTAATTACCTTAATAGTGAAACAATTGAGCATCTTCTCATCAAGCTTGTTGACATTCACTTGGAGAATTTCAAGTGCAAGGTCTTCCAAGGCCGCCACAATCTTGGCAACTTGGCCCGGGATTCGGCCCGACACTGTCTTAAGCAGTAGATTCGGGCCGCAGAACTTCACCTCCACCTCAGCCACGGCTGACCTCGAGCTAGCCACGAGCTCGTTCACGCTGTCGTTGATGGAGGAGGTGGAGGAGTTGCACGGGGAGAGCTCGGCCGGGCTTGGAATCAGGGAAGGGGAGTTGAGGAAGCCCGTTTGCAGATTGTGCAGCGTGCGCTTGTACGGGCTGCTCGGTTGGGGAGTCCTCGGGCTTATTAGGATCGGGCTCCTCATCGGGCTAATGGGCCCGGGCCTCGGGCTTAGAACATCCGCGTAGGCCTTCCTTTGCTTCTTGGCTTCCATTGATTGTAGAATTTGTTGTAGCTCTTTGATGTAGTTCACAACTCCACCTATTATTGATGCTTGGTCACCCTAAATAAACATAAAGATTTAATTCACAGACATACTTTTTTTTTAATTGGCAAATGAACATAAATTTAAAGGTCGCACACATACTCTTTTGACATAAAAGCAAGGCATCAAAGAACGAAGCACTGAGATATGCTCATTCATTTGCTTTCTTCGATTCCTCTCTACGGAGATGTGAGACGAAGTTCTTGGCTGCCCATCTTCCACAGAAGCCGCGGCGGCGCTCATGAGCTTCTGTCTCTTGCATTTGGGGGAAGCTTCGGCGGCGGCCATCTCAGATTCTAGAAAGGGTGATTTTTGGAACTCGAAGCTTTCATCGTTTGATAAATCAAACCGCATCATCGATGGACTATTGCAATCAGAAGCTTCGAGAATGCTGAAAATGTCATCAGTCAGCTCAGATTCTTTGAAGAACTCGGACAGATCTTGAGTGCCCATTTCAGACAAAAAACCCTAAAAAAGTAGTGACAAAAACACACTTGGTTTGAAGGAGGAAAGTGTGTGGATATTTGAAGAAGAAAAACAAGAGTGGTAATCAATTGGAATGGACCCAAAAAAATTGTTTTGAGCGGATTCGAAAGGGACTAAACTATCACCATCAATAACCCTTTCTGAATTCAGATGGAGTGGGTTTGCTCTTTGGTTTTTGCTTTTTGCTTTGGGGTGATTGTTTTTGAGAGAGAGGAGCTTTTTGGATGTTGTTGGTCATGTCTCAGAGAAAGTTGAAGGTATATAAATGAGCATGTCCGGTAATTCTGGGAATAACTGTGAGTTTAATTCTGCAAGAAAAGGATCATCCATTGGGTAAAACAAAAACATTTGCTTGTTCAATTTTTGGATACCAAATTGTTCATGTCCTATTATCGGTAAATACTAGGATGTACTATTCAATTCTATTGTCTTTTCTCAACGGTAATATATGCTCTATACTACTATAGACAGATATATAGATCACACACATTAAATGTGCTATTGTGTTCATTATTAAATTTAACAAATGAATATTTTTATAAAACTAAAATTATTATACTATAGCTAGGGAGTAAATTCTTCTAGTTGACATCTATTACTAGAAATGGTGAGAGAGATTTTGACTCTTTGAGTGGTTAAGGAGGGCATGAAATGTTAATTTGGCATAAAATTCCCCAAATTAGCATATCCCTATCCTACTCGGAAATTAATACCAATCCACCAACCCCCTGCAGCAATCTAGCAATCTCTAGGGACTGGCCATCATTGTCTGATTAGTATTGTCTTAACTAAGTTTCATTCATTAACATAGAAATTAAGAAAATTGAAGTACGTGACAATGGCATAGGTGAAACATAGGTGTATGTGATGCACCTGATCAATATTATAAATCATGAGAAAGATATGATTTCATAAGGATGTAAATTTATTAAGGCATCTATTGTAAGGGTTTCAGTCGTTTATACATAGATAGGTGTGAAGAACGACGACGAGGAGTTACATAGAGCAAATTCTGACATAAAAAATGATTCAAAAATAAACGTGATACGGACCAATCAGAAATGGCATTTACTATGAGATAATGAATTTTCTTTTTAAACAGCATTTATTTGTACTCATGGGCCATGGGATCTTCAACGCCTTTAAAAGCTAATGCATGCCTTCTCTAGCACATAATTTAGTTATACATTTTTATTAGTAAGACTCTGAGACATTTCTCCTTTGTAGTATATTCTATTCACTTTTGTGCATATGTGTGAGATTGTGTGTGAATTCTAACTAAAATATTTGCTTATAAATTTTAGTAGAACTTTCACCATTTTTAAAAATTTTATGTAGTAGTATTAATTTTGAAATTTGTCTGCAGAATACTGAATTATTGATTTAATTTATCTGATTTTGAATCATGGAGGATTATGCCATGTTAAGTTTTAGGCTATTATCATGTTCATTAGTATTAACATTAACCAAAATCCTCCATAATTTCAAAATCAGATGAACTCCTCTATGTGTATAATTAAAATCAATCTTAACCAATGGCGCAACCTTCAAATTTAAATTCATTTGTCCATAAAAAGAACATCTTAATTACATTATGGTGTACATGATATAGTTCTCAAATCCTATTCAATTACCTAGCATAAGTTCATTACTACAGGAAACAAATTGATTGTCCATTACTTTATTTGTCAGTTGACATAAAAACCATTTAATCAAAGCAGCCCCCACTATATATCATAGTATGATTGGGACAAAATTCTAAACAAAATTGTTCGCCCGGTAGTAAATAACAAGGGACCTCTCTTTCCCTAACTTCATTAATTTTGCAGTCTGTAACACTGCAATTAATTTGCATATATGTATGAAATGCATGACTTTCAGCTTCATTTTTGTTTCTAGCCATTCATTTATCTGGTCCAATATGGTAAGCTTAGGAGCTGGATCATCGGGCGCTAAAGGGCCTATCTCCTCCATTGCTATATCCAAATTTATTTCTCATATTTGGTCTTCACGTCACGTCACCATCTAACCCCTACTCTAACCAAAGAGACGGGTTCGATTTGGTTTGGTTTGATTGTTTAACAACTCTATATCGCGAATGGGTCAAATGCAGTATTTGGACTAGACAAGCTTAAGCCCAGTCAGAACATAGGCCAATCATACCACTTTTACCGGCTTAACTCAATGCCATTGGCATGTGGATAAGGAGACAATATTAAGGATCATGATCCGGGAAATGGTTTCGAATAAACTTAAAAGAATGCAAAATCGGAGCAAAATGAGAATTAGAGCTTGTTTTGATTGAAGGAAAGATGTCAAAAGAGTTAATTTACTGTCTATAAAAATCATATAGTATATGTTAAAATATGTATTAATTGTAAATTAATGTCGTGTACTGCAACTATGCAAGCACCTAGTTAGTTTGATTCACATGACACCATGGTAAGTTAATTACATTTTACAAATGTTCTCATAAAATATGAAATAGGTGCAATTTTTTAAAATCAACTATTGATGTTGATGTTGATGCATAAACGATCACACATTAACTAACATACAACTTGTTTGTCTCACAATATAATTAATGAAATAAAACAAAGAAACAAGATACGTACTACAAAATATATAGTAAGAGAGAACAATCGGTCTTAGTTTTTCTTTTCACCTCCACGTAAAGTGGCAAAAATTGAAAATGAAAAGGCTCTTGATTTTAGGGTCTACTTAACTTAACACTACGTGCGTTTTGCTTGTAATTAAATTGGTTGGGTAGGACAAACAATTAATGAGTTTGCAGATCTTAATAAGTAGACATGGGCCACTCACTCAATTAATTGGATTTATTCAGTGGAAAAAGTCACGTGCAAGGTGCATGAAATTAAATACATTTGCATAACTTAACCCCATTAATTAGCACACTCTACCTGGCTACAAGGTTTCTTGTCTCTTTGTCTATTTTTTTTCTTTTTTCTTTTTATCTAGCTAAACGCATAGCATCAAGCATGTGCTATTTTTCGATCACTTGCAAAATTTATTTTTTTATAAATGGATGAATGATCTATAAGTGGGCCGAATAGTGATAACTGTGTAGTATTTTTGTTGGGAAAGGCCCAATCATGCAAGTTTTATTGGATAGACAAAATATAAAAACTAATTACTACTAATAATCTTAATGAAGATAATAAGATTATTAGTATCATTTGCTTTTGCAAACTTCTGCAAAAAAAAGAAACAATCATCTCAAACAATCGTACTGCATTTCGCCATCTTTGTTTCAGAAAATCAAAACAAACGGCTTCTGCAGCAGTTTCGCCTCGCTCTTGGATTTCCGCTGATTCTCGTAAGTTCAGTTGGCAATCAACGTTCCATTTCTTTGGCGATTCCTACAAGTCTTTCTGTGCTCGTTTATTATTTTTCTGTAAACGCAGAATTTCTGCTCTACCTCTTTAAACCCTGCTGTTTTCGCACTATGTTGTTTTATTGCTTGGATCCGCATCTATACATGTTTTATTTTTAGTATTGATGTTCTGGTTATCCTTTTATTGTTTTATTTAAGTTTCTTCAAATTAGGTTTTAGGTTTCATATGCGGGTATGGAAGTCGATTAGGGGATAAAATTGGAAGAGCAGGAAACTGAGAGAGAATGTTTTAGTAGTGGAGTAAGAGTGAAGAGAGGTTATAAGGAGTGCATTGGATGTATTGATTTGCAAGATAAAATTAAAAAAGCCAACGAAAAATGTGCATTACTGGAATTAGATATTGGAAAGAACTAGAACTGGAAGAGCAGGGAACTGGAAAATATCGAATTCCTGGATGAGGTTATAAAGTTGAAACAGAGGAACGACGCTCTTGAAGAGCGTATTCGAGATAGGAGGCGATGGAACAGTTTGCAATTTTGATGAATGAGAATGAGGCTTTGGTGTGTGACAAGAGGAAAGCTGAAAGCGAGCTTGAGTTGTGGAAGTTAAAATGTAAAGAAATGGAGGCTCGAGTGATGGAGTTGGAGAAGAAACTAGCCGTTGGAACAACGAAGGAGGGTCTAGACTGGCAAGAGATGTGTTCAGGGAAGATGGATCATAGAGGTGGTTCATCATCTGGATTTAATGTAGAATGTGGGCACCCATCAGTGGTAGGTGCTGCAACTGAAGATGGAGCAAATCATGGTAAGCCTCATGTGTTCTATGGGGTTATCAAATTGAAGTTTTATCTGTTTGTTTATATGTGATTTTGATGTATTACTGTATCTTGCTTATTAGTGCTGAGATCAATGCAGGAATAAATTCTTTTTGTTTCCGGTTTTTTTTCATTTAGATATATAAATATATAGTATGATTGTCATGGTTGCATCTCTTTGTGCATATACAGATGGATCAGAGGGAGACCAGACGTGTATCGTCAAATCAAGAGTTAAAAAATGCCTATACTTTGCTCTAGAAAGGAGTCCGCTGCAGAAACTTTCTCCCTCGAACCTTGGCTATAGGCCACCTCTTGAACCAATTGGTGACAGTGATGATGATCTTGACATTGAACATGCATCTTTACCTGATGTTGGTTGTAACAAAAAGAGAAAGGCTCAGAGGTCAAGGGGTGTTGCATTAGAGTCTGAGGATGGAGTGGAGTCGCCCTTGAAAAATATGCATAAGCCAACTGCTGAACATAAGAGCGATGAAGAGGAAACTAGCTGCTCTACTGCTGGACAACCATTTCGGATGCATAAAAGGAGGAAAGTTAGGAACGGATTTGCTCAAATTGTTACTAGTGAGAGTGAAAGCGATGATAAGATCCCACTTTCTAGACTGGCATGCCGTCCTGATACTCAGTTGAGGAGAAGATTTGTTATCGATTCTTGTTTTGGGAACATTTTCAGACAAGTCACTCCCAGACGACGTTTGCTGAGGGTGGGAGATATTAAAGATAACAGTGTTTCAGGCAAATGTTCTCAGAGGAGGTCTGGAAACCGGGGTGATTTAGGAATATCAGAGAATATGAATGACACTCTACTTGAAGATGAAATGGAAGAGGATGAGTCGAGTTCTGAAGATGAAAGTTCTGGTGGTTATACTGTGGATAGCACAGATGGGTCTGATCATGATGGCTCATTCTCTGGGGATTGTTCGGACAAATCTGAATGTGGTACGGGTGAGGGACAGACATGTCGAGTGTACAGACGAGGGCAAAGGGGTGTGATGTTTGATCAGAAAAGACGAGTTGGCCGAAACAGATGTGTGGCGTAGGGTGTGCCGAGCAAGCAGTGAACCTGGACTGGATGGCAAGAAGTGCAAAATATGTATTTAGTTAAATATTATTATATTTCCGAATATTCAGGTTGGAATTGGATATTAAGTATTTCGATACTTTACCTTATTTCCAGTAGCTAACTTTTGTTTAGGAAAATAGGGTGTACATCTTTTGGAGATCAGAATAGGAGGGATTTCATCCTTGTTATTTAACTGATCAAATACTCATTTAGTGCTACAACTTATTCTGTTGCAGCATTCTCTTGAGTAATTTTTTTGGATTTATAGCCTTTACTTTAATCAATTTGGTGCCGTGAGTGATCGTTTCGACTCGTTCATCCAAACCATGTTTGGAAGACACGCCGGTGCGTGTTGATGGATTGGAGGAGGCTATCGACGAAATGAGCTTGTAGTTCAGGAAGAGTAATTCAAGGCAACAAACTAAATGCAAACATTTAAAACATTTATTTCTGTAAATGCAACAACCCATAGTATGTGATCAAAAAATAATGTATAGAAACTTTAACCTCATCGATTCAAAGTCAACAATTAACATGTCCAACAATTTCATGCTATTTTACCTTTGAAATTACTCCAACTTATTTCAATACGATTGAGGACATCATATCATGTTTGAAAACGTCTAATATCAATATACTTCTATTGTAACTGATATTTTTATTGTCCATTATAGACTTTACTTTTTATTGCAATGACGTAGAAAACATCACTCAATTCCTTCATTGTAAAGCAACTAGATAACTAATTTTTCACGGATTACAATATACTACGCTCTCTACCCACAATCAAAATGTCATCGACACATATGATAAGCCAATAAGGTACGTAACATTTATGTTATCATTTACCACCCTATAGCTCGATCTCTACCTAGGTACAATTCTTCACCAAGTAAGTGACTCAACACTCTTTATCGTCTCTTTCACTTATATCAAGAATAATCTCATGTATTGCTACACATGCCGCACTGTCATCATGCGTTTGACCTTAGCGCCATTTTCAAAATATAAGTAACATCAGAGGAGTACAAGAAGCATATCGCTGTAAGAACATTCTTTAAATGAGGTTTGAAGTTCGGCCCAACCCACAAGTGCCCTCCCGAAAACCCACCATGTCATTTGTTGCCATAGAGGAAGATGAAATTGCATACGAGAGAATTGATACTCACAAGCTAGACATAAAGATAGTGTACAACGTCGTAACCTTAATTAGGTATGGGTTTTTTTGGATTGGCAAAAATAAAAAAAATGCATATATAGTGGACTGGAATAATAGAATTTTAATTACTAATAATAAAATGAAGTTAATAATCACACTTCTCCATTTCGGTCTGTTCCTAATTAAGAGTCACATTTCATTTTTACCATAAATAGTAAGTAGGTCTCATATTCCAATAACTCAATTCACTCACATTTTATTATAAAACCAATATAAAAAAAATGAGTCTCACATTCCACTAATTTTTTCAACCAACTTTTCTTTACATTTTTTAAAATTCGTGCCCAGTCAAAGTTTGACTCCTAATCGGAGACGGAGGGAGTGATTATGATTTACTCCCTCCGTCCCACATTTATAGTCACATTTGGTTATGGCATGAGTTTTAAGGAATTGGTGGAGTGTGTAATTAATAAAGTGAGAGGTGGAGTGTGTAATAAATGAAGTGAGACGATGGAGTGTGTAATAAATGAAGTAAGTTGGTTGAAGGTGGGTTCCTTTTGACTTTTTTATTTTTTTTTATTTTTGTTTTGGTTTATTTTAATGTAGATAATGACATTTGGGTATAATTTTAGTGAATAATGGGGTAAAATTTTATATCCAAATATGAAAAATTCTAAATGTGACCCTAAATGTGAGATGAAC
Organism: Salvia hispanica; assembly: GCF_029641045.1. NCBI lineage: Eukaryota > Viridiplantae > Streptophyta > Magnoliopsida > Lamiales > Lamiaceae > Salvia > Salvia hispanica. The sequence goes on from NC_142694.1 coordinate 5,136,989, forward strand.
TTTTACGGCAAAATGTGACTATAAAACTGGGACGGAGGGAGTATTTTTGCGAAGTTAATTTTTTATATAGGCCTATCAAACTTCTGTGACAAGAAGAATCGCCTCTTCGTTAACTCGTTGTTTCAAAAAAGTAGAACAAACGACGTCTGCAGACGTTTCGCCTCACTCTTGCATCTCCGCTGATTCTTGTAAGTTCAATCCGCAATGAACCTTCCATATCTTTGGCAATTTCTTTGTATGCTCGTTAATGTATATTCCAATTTTTTTGTAAACACTGAATTTACGCTTAAACCTCTTTAAACCCTGCGGTTTTCTATTTCTCTGTCGCAATATGTTGTTTTTTGCTTGATTCCGTATTTTTACATGTTTTATTTTGAGTATTGATATTGTGATTAACCTTTTTATCGTTATTTTGTGTTTCTTGAAATTAGGTTTTGGGACTCAAATGCGAGTATGGAAGCCGATAAGGGGATAAAATTGGAAGACCAGGAAACTGGGAACTGTTTTAGTAGTGGAGTAGGATTGAAGAGAGATTATAAGGAGTGCATTGGATGTATTGATTTGCAAGATAAAATTAAAAAAGCCAACGAAAAATGTGCATTACTGGAATCAGATATTGGAAAGAAAGACATTTTGATTGACGGTCTGGAGCGTAAGGTTGGGTTTAGGGAACTGGAAACTATCGAATTCCTGGATGAGGTGAAAAAGTTGAAACAGAAGAATGAAGATCTTGAAAAGATCATTCGTGATAGTGAGGAGATGGAACAGTTTGCAGTTTTGATGAATGAGAATGAGGCTTTGGTGTGTGAGAAGATGAAATCTGAAAGCGACCTTGAGTTGTGGAAGTTAAAATGTGAAGAAATGGAGGCTCGAGTGATGGAGTTGGAGAAGAAATTAGCCGTTGGAACAGCGAAGGAGGGTCTAGACTGGCAAGAGATGTGTTCGGGGAAGATGGATCATCAAGGTGGTTCACTATCTGGATTTAATGTAGAATTTGGGGCTGCAACTGACAATGAAGTAAATTGTGGTAAGTGAATTTGATGTTTCTTGTATCTATTAAAAATGAAGTTGTATCTATTTGTTTGTGTGGGAATTTGATGTTTCTTGTAGATTTTGGATCGATATATGCATGGGAAGTGAAGAGTTATAAATTGTTGTTGTGTTGTAGAGATATGCTTAGTATTGCTGGGATCAATGGAGGATTAAATTATTTTAGTTGCTGTTCTTCTTTCATTTAGATACATCATACATGGTATGGGCTCATGGTTGATCCTCTTTGGCAGGCACAACACCAGTTAGCAACCAGTCTAATCGTTATGCATATACGGATGGATCAAAGGGAGGCCAGAAATGTCTTATCCAATCAAGAGTTAAAACATGCCTAGACTTTACTGCGGAAAAGAGTCCGCTACAGAAACATTCTCCCTCGACCTTTGGCAGTAGGCCACCTCTTGAACCTATCTATGTTGGTGACAGCGACGATGATCTTGACATTGTCCATGTATCTTTACCTAATGTTGATTGCAACAAAAGGAGGAAGGTCCAGAGGTCAAGCGTTGTTTCATTAGAATCTGATGATGGAGCAGAATTGCCCTCGAAAAATATGCATGAGCCAACTGTTGAACATCAGAGCGATGAAGAGGAAACTAACTGCTCTACTGCTGGACAACCATGTCGGATGCATAGAAGGAGGAAAGTTAGGAGTGCTCAGATTGTGACTAGTGAGAGTGAAAGCGATGATAATATCCCACTTTCTAAACTGGCACACCGTCCTGATACTCAGCGCAGGAGAAGATTTGTTAGTGATTCTTGTTCTAAGAACAATCTCAGAAAAGTCACTCCCAGACGACGCTCGCTGAGGGTGGGAGATAGGAAAGATAACAGTGTTAGAGGTAAATGTTCTCCGAGGAGGTCTGGAAACCAGGGTGATTTAGGGAAATCAGAGAATATGAATGACACTCTACATAAAGATGAAATGGAAGAGGATGAGTCGAGTTATGAAGACGACACTTTGGGTGGTTTTATTGTTAACAGCACAGATGAATCAGACAGCGGCGATGGGTCCAACAGCAACGACTTCTCTAATCATGATGGCTCATTCTCTGGGGATTGTTCAGATAAATCTGATTGTGATGAAATAGGATATGATGAAATTATATCTGGTTTACGGAGGGGGAGAAAGGACAAACTGAAATGGGAGTTTGAATCAGATATGCTTGCCGATCTTGGCAAGTCAGCTGAACTGTGTATGAAGGCGGTTTGTGCACTCTATCGCCAGCAAACATCTTACGAGCAATCTGCTAAAGCAGCCATAGATCGCAATGGACGAGGGTTTAGCCACACTCATGCATCAAGGTAAGTTTTTGCTGAGTGTCATGCCCTTACTTTTGCTCTCCTTTATCCTTGTAACATATGCACGCAGTTCTTTTTTAAGAGTTACTCTACTTTCGAATCGACACTATCACTTTTTGCTGTGTTCAAATTGGTAAAACTATGAACCTTACAAGTTACATTTTTTTTCACTTACCATCACAGTGGCAGTGCCTTAGCTGAATTTCTTACTGATGGCGATCCCCACACTGACATGACCAAGACAGTGCGACAGCTCCGGAACTTCAATCAAGGGGGTGTTGAGCAGTGCCGAAAACTGGCAAATCACTACTCTAAACAGTTGTTCGAAATCTACAAGAATGAAGAGGATCCCTTCTTTCGTCCTTGATAAACTGACTGGCTTGAACAGATTACACGAAGCAGTTGCATCCACTCTATATGAAAACTCAGGTTTTTGGTAATCTTCAATGTATATAATGTCTCTTTTGGTGTTTTTGGTTTGTCTGATTGTGAATTATGTGCCATGACATGGGCCTATTCAAGATTTATTAGGGTTATAGGAAGCTAATTGGATTAGGCCTATGCTGAGGTCAATGGTTTTGAGTTGTTTTTTTTTGTGACATATATAATCGTATTAGTTGTCAAGATTTAGTCTTGCAATCCCACCTAACATCCTATAATGTATGCTGTCATATTTTTATGAGGTACACGTTTGTAAGATTGGGGACTAATTCACTTACACAAGAATATTTTCTGAGGATTCTCTGATCCCACCATTTTTATTTGACTAATTAATCCAATGAGACACATACACACGCAAAACCTTGTATATATATATAAACAGAGGGCAACAGAGGTTTGCTTGAGCAGAGAAGAAAGGGAAATGGAATGCTCGGAGCTGCCTCGTCAACTGCCGGAAAGAGTGAGTTCAAGTGGTGGCTGCTTTCAGATGCCTCTGCACTATCCCAAATACACGGCGGAGGACTATAAGTCGATGCCTGAATGGAAGCTCGACCGCCTCCTCTTGCAGTATGGGCTTCCGGTCATCGGGACAGATGATCAGAAGAGGAAGTTTGCTATGGGTGCTTTCCTTTGGCCTCACTGAAATATCATGCTTATCAATATTTCTACTTCCTAGCCTTAGTATTGATGGTGATGATGAGGTCTTTTTTGGTGTGTGTGTGTGTGTGTGTGTATGTGTGTAAATGAATGGCTTTGAGCATATTTGTGGAAATCTTACTTTAAATCTCTTACATGAAAGAACCATACAAAAATTACAGATCCACCTTAAATCTAGTAAACAGATTTTACGTGATCCAAGCAATTCAACAACTGCTTATAACCGAAATAACTGCAGCATATATATATATATATATATATATATAAATAAACGTGTGGAGATGTAAGAATTTCACATCAAGGAGAGATATCGTTCAGAATTCCTCTGCAGAAAGGAAGAGAGAAGAGATCGTGATTTTATCATTCTCTCTCTCCGGCTCGATAAGGCCGTCGTCTTCCTTCCTCTAACGCAGAGGAGAAGCTAAACAGAAGCAACAACAAAAAAACCAGAGGGCCAGAAAAATGGAGATGAATAGCAAAGCATTGGTTGTCATAATGGTGATGGCGTTAGCCACCACCGTTGCCACCGCTGAAGCAACATTTGGAGCGACGCCTCCAACTACCAATGATGGTATGACTTTCGTATAATCCTTCCGTCTACCAATAAACTGTCCAATTTTCCATTTTGGTCGATCCACCAAAATTAGTACCCTGCAAAAAACAGTCCAATTTATCATTAGTAATAATTAATGTTGATGTTTTTATAGGTACAACAATAGATCAAGGTGTCGCATACGTTCTAATGTTCCTTGCTTTGGTGCTCACTTACATAATTCATTAGATTAACAAACCTAGTGAATTTATTTACTACTCCTAAATATTAGTACTATGAAACTTGATGATCAAGAAGATGAATAAATTAATCAAAATAGAGGACCTGGTTTCTAGCTAGTGGTTCTGTTTATCCAAATGAAGAGGAACATATACATACATTCTCTTTATTATGGGGTGATTTGATCCACATTTTAGAATTTTATTTTTATCCACATTTGTGTTGTAGGATTAGTAAAATCGACTCCACGTACGGGTAGTCATGTAGTTTATTCTTGACTATCAATTAGATGCATAGAATTTGTATCAGACTTTGAGATTAATGTGATGTAATAATTTGAATGATACTTCTTCATCTGTTTTCCTTAAAACCAAAGTCATACTATGATGTAAAGATGATTCGTGGTACAAACTACTAAACGTGACACTAAATAATTTTACCAAAAACATAAGCATATTTCAAATCATTCCCCAATCATCTTACGACTTATAATTAAAACCGATATGGATCGATCCAATCAATTATCATCATATAGTACTTCAATTCTATTGTAGTACGTATATTTTATTTTATTTTTACATGGGCAGCAGTATTTAAAATACAGACTTAGATTTTAATTTATTTAATTTCAGTCAAAAATAAATTGTTTCAGCGTCAGCCCATTCATCGCAGCCTTGTTTATTCGAATGGCCCATTGTCGGAGGCCCATTCATTGTTGGCTTGTTTAATAACCTCCAATTTTCCATACTTTCAAAACTAATTGTTTTTTTTTTTGTTTAAAAAATTGCCCCAAATTTAGTAAGCTTTTTTTGTGAATAAACTTTGTGAATTGAAACGTGTTCTCTGAATTGGTATACTCTAAGCCCTTTGTACCGTTTAAAAATTAAAATTTCAATTTAGTTTCCAAAAAAGCCCCTCTAAAATGATATTTTTATAAAATAATAATTGTACCTATTTTATGAAAGTATATATATAAAGCAACTACTTCATTAATTAATGAACCCTTCAGTTTTCCTATCACATTATGCATGGATATTTCATTATTTATATAATAAAGAATGAAAAAAACTAGTGTTTGGTAAGTGAAAGGATTGAGATCAACCTGCGTGCATGTGTTGACCAATTGTTATACAATCTTATTCCACCCACTAGCTATCTAAGTTATTGCTCGTGCAAATTAAAAAGTAGTAAAAGAAAAAAAAAAAAGTGTTATTGCTCGTGCAGCATGGATCATGCATATTTTATATAGTTGTAAGAGATTTCACAAGCTGCCCCCTAGTTATAACTTAAAGCCTTAAAGGCAATTGTGTATTTATTTTCATTTGTTGTAATTAGTGCGAGTAATATAAGAATCTTGACCTCTCGATCATGTAACTAATGTAATCAATAGTTACGTCCACATCACAACTAAGATGGTTTAACTTAATGACAAGATTTGTATATATGGTTGAAATTATAATTGCATTTTGGAGAACAAAAGGAGAAAATAAAATCATTATTTTGAATTTAAGAATTTAAATATTTTTTCATATGGGTATTATGAAAAGGTGACATAGTGCCGGAGTTTAACTATTTAACTATCACAAACTAGCATAGAATTTAGGGAAAAGTCAATAATTTCAACCGCATTAATTGCATCAGTCAGAAGACTCAGAACCATGAATTGAACAAAATTAATTCCATCATTGTTAATCTTGTGTGAGAAAAATAACAATTGTGATTAATTATTAGTATTTGGATAAAAACAGCATGCTAATTGCTTCAAAATTGTGTTGAGATCTCCTCTAAGCACGTGATCGGTGATTTCCTGAGATTTTCACTCTACTTCATGGTCGTAACCCATAAAATAAAGCTAACTTATTGTATGAGATAATGAGAAGATGTATCTCTACGTAGAGTCTAGAGATGTCATTTAATTTTGATTAAAGCCTATCGAATTGCCGAGTTATTCAGTTTAAGTTTATTAAGATACTTTCGAAAAAAAAAAACATAGCACAATTCCAAATGGGATAGGCAAAATAAAGATACTTGAAAAATACGCGGATCTTTACTTAATCATTTCGTTATGTACCTTATTAATAATAAAAAAAATTAGTTATATAAGTACTCAATTTGTCCCCGAACAAGAGTACATCATTCTAATTAATTAGGTTTAGGAAACATGTAATAACTAATTAACTAACTCCACCGTATCCATTAATTAGTAATTCTTAATGAATACAAATTCCTGGGCTTCCTGTATTTTACACCAACAGCTTTTATTTCCTTCAATACTATCTAAAATTCGAAAGCTTGACAAAGAAAGAGTATTCATTTCACTAAATTATCAGCACTATATATCAACTAATTAAAGGAATCATCCTCAAATTACTAAGTGGAATAGTAATTAATTAGTTAAATTAATGAATGAAGACCAGAAAGTAAGAACTGGGAAAATGCATGGTCCCTAGGAATCCTAAATCCATATTGATTATTCATATAAATAAATGAATTCCTTTTTGCCCCTAAATGGCGTTAAATAGACAGTATAGTACATGGTGACCCATGTCGTTGTATGTATAAATAATATGTATTCTGCTTAAAGAAACTACTCTGTAACAAAAATGTACACATGTCGGCTCCATATCTATGGAAGAATCTGAGTCGAACTATATATAAAACTCTCAGATAATTTAAATCCGGCAAAAGGGTCGTGCCCACGAGTGGAGGGGGAGAAGGCATGGACCCTGAAAATCTGCTTCAATTTAATTTATAAACCTAACACTAATCTTTTCATTTAATTATTTTGGTTTTGTACTTGTGGGAATTGTCTTAATTAATTGAAGGCAAGATTTGGAATGACAAGTTGAGACCCACTGTGTGAGTGGAGGCTCAGCCGCCGGAGAAAAGCGGCGCGGTCAGTTGGCGGGGCTCCGGTGGGGTCCAAACATTCTCATTATTATGCAATAATGGTCTAAACTCTAAACATTGTATGTTGGGAGGCACATTGTTGGGTGGGGTGGGCCAACTGTCCAAATTACTATTTTAATTTTTATTTTTTTTTATGTTATCTACAAGCTCGAAATAAAGAAACAATTCAAAATATAGACAAAAATACTAGTACTAAAATTATTGGAGAAGTAAATAAGTTGCACATATATATCATAATGCTATTATTCATGAATCCACAAAGGACATCTCATAGTACTAAAATAAGTGTTTGGGTGCTTTTTTTTTATAAATCAGAAAAGGTTCAAGCTGGCAAGCAACGAGCAAATGTTCAAGACAAACGGCCAGAAGCTAAGCCGCAAAAACCGAAAAAAAATGAGTACAACGACATCTCATTCAAACACCAACAAATAGGCTAAACGCTAAATACCCAAAAAGCCAAATAAACATCAACAACAACAACAACAACCTGATACCAATAAGTGTTTGGGTGCTGCTATATATTATTTCAATGGTATAAGAAATTGTTATTTTTCATGAATTTATAAATACTAACTTTAATATAAAACCAAAGCAACGAATACTTGCAAATTAAATTTTTATATCCAAAAATTAAGGTATATTTACCAAGTAACAATGAAACAGATATTAAATGCCAAAAGAATAATTACAGATGGCAAACGAACAATATAAAAGGTTAAGTAAGAAAGTTCTCTTTTCCCCAGCTTAAGGTACTCAAGAATTATTTTAATCTAAAAATGCAATTTTCATGTCTCCCTCATTTTCCAAGCACTTACTAATCCCAGACAGAAATCCCACTGTACCATACCAAAACTACCAAATTTCAATTTCTTTGTACATATATTTCTATGTAAGACAAATTTAATGTACTAAATACATTACTAACAAAATATACCAATACAAAAAATAAATAATAATTATATGTTATTCGAAATTAAACTGAAAAAGTACTTAGTCCTAAAATTGATTAAGTTGATCACATTGCCATGTAAATACGCAAAACTTTATTTAATTCCTGAAAAGCACAATACATAGATTTTGGATTTGCTAATTATGCCCCGGCCGCTGACATACATATACCCAAAACGAATGTCATAAATAATGAGAGGAATGAAATAATTTTCAGACAACTTATAAGTCCAGCAATAGGAATAAATTTGTAGTCCTACTAGCTTTCTAAATCTTAGATTACTAGTAATTAAAATCAACGAATTAAAGTATATTTATCTTAGTACAATTGAAAAAGGATGTTTAGGAAAAGCATAGTAGAAGTATTAAGAGCCACGTCAGTGCCATGTGAACATGAACACGTGGCATGAGGTGGTTAGCCGGAGGGGCGTGGAAGGCGCCGATGAAGCGGTGGCTCGGTAATGAGGATGAGATGTCAGGTCGGCTCCATCATAAGAAAATGAGGGCCCACTTACTCCAAGTCTCACACTCTCAAGGCTATACCCAACTTTTCTATTATTTTTTTTTTAATTTTCCAAAATATGTTTTTTTTCCCTTTCTTTTTCTTTTCAATTTGTCAAATAAGATTATTAAATGTATATAAATTCATTCCATTTTCTACTTTTTACCATTTTTTGGGTCCAACGATGGTTTTAAACTCTCAGGATTATAAATTGCAGATTATTTTCTTTGATTTATTAAAAGAAAGTTTGAATTATTATGAAAGTAAATGAAAACCATCAAGAATGTGTTACTTTTCGATTCTAAAGATAGGCGGTACGTATTTATCTTATTTGTAATCTTGTGATCAACGAGCTAAAACTAAATTCTTATTTGTAATCAATGCTTACCTTTTTCATTGGATTGAAACGAAAATGGTAGTAAGTCGAACTACTTAGAAATGAAGAATTCGATACTTGCAATATTATAAAATAATGAGTACGTAGAATTTAGTGTTAATTAAATAGATGAAATCTATACTTCCAAACATATTAAAAGATGGAGTAAAAGTCTTATCTTGAAAGAGATTTGTATAATTGAGTTACAAATTGGAAAAGTATACACTTAAAATCCAACCAAAAAAATCACTCTACTCTAAGCATTGTAGCAGTGGTAGAAGTATGAAGCAGATGCAGCAACAGTAGGTGAGTTTGTAGATTATTTGACTAATGAAAAGTGATGGGTTTCAACTTCCAATGGCTAACTCGAAGCCACGAATGGGGGAGCTGCCCTTTCCGAATATAAATACCTCTCCTTTCAAGAGGCAAAAAATTGTCCTATATATATATATATATATCACCATACTTGCTACCTTTGGGTGTCACCATTTATACCTTTATGTAATTGATCAAATTATAACTTCATTTAACATTAAAAACTTCCAAACTAGTAGTAAGATTTAACATAATGGGAGTTGTAGTGTCGTGTGAGCACAACAACGCATGTTTGGTGTTTTCTTGAGCTCGACACTGCCGATGCACCGAGACCATCTGCAATCATACTCCAAAAATGAGTATTGGTGTAGAAATCTTCTCCAATCGTACATCAAACTCAAATTCATTTTTAGTGTTTTTTATGAAACAACACCAAATATGATGTTACTGTAAAAACTTTATGAGACAAAAACTAAAAAATGGTGGAAATTTTGAATCTGGTGTAAATAGTTGGAGTAAAACTACTTTTTAATGTGACGTATACTCAAATATGAGTTTGAGTTTGGTGTAAACGGTTGGAGATGGCCGCATTGAGGCTGAGCTTAGTTAGTTTAGATGTAAAATCCAAATTTTCCATTCATATGCAATCAAAGGTTTAGCATTTATACGATGTTATAACTTATAGTAATTTCTTTGAAATATTCATAGCCTTTAGATTTATGAGATTTGAGCCGATTGGTATGAGAAATTGCAAAGTGTTTTAGTTAGGTATGATTAGATATGTGTTTCCCAGTTTCAAAAACTGAGATGAGAGAGAGACCAACATCTCTTACTTCAAGAAGACACATTATGACACGGTAATCGTGGGAGATTTTAATGATTTAATGCTGTGTTTGAATAGGGAGGGTGAGTGTGAGTTATGAAAATGTGTACTTAAACATTTAATTACACTAATTCCAATACCTCCCAATTATAATTTGGAAACTACTAACGTGGTGTGGTGGCCCTTCTTTTCACAACGAATCATCTCCTTAATTGCTTTTTTAAGTTCGTATTTCTCTTTTTCTAATTAAAATCAGAAGCATAAGGAAAGGATTCTTCACTTCCCGCCTTCCGTTTTCTGTTATGATTGATCATAATATGAATTTCCAACTCTTCTCATTTCATTTTTTATTTAATCAATTTTCTGACCATTTGGTTAAAAATATACGAGTCCATGACACGACCACACCCTTAGATTAATTGAGGCAGCCTTTTAATTTTAAGTACTACTTACTAATGAAAATTCGGGTACTTACATTTATTTAAGTGCATACTCTATGCCCCAAATCACTGTCTGTAGGGAATTAACCACCGTAGCTTCTTTAGCAATTAAATTGTCATTAATTATTCACTCTTAGGCTGAAATTATCGTTGATCTCCTATTTCAAACGAAATAAAATACTCACTCCACATTCTTTATCGTTCTTTCATAACTTTAAAAACTTTTAACTTTCTTTCAAGAATTCCTTTCTCCATTAAAAAAATGTAACCGACTCCGACAACTACACGACCAAATACGTATCTTTATACCAATCCACAAATATATACTCTCATCAACCAAATCCCATTTCATCTCTTCAAACAAAACCAAAATAATCAATACTAATCTTCATCGGAGGAAGAGCAGTTTCCGATTCCTCCATATTGTGGTACAGAGAAATCAATATAATTTATTGCAAACGGTAATTAAATAAAACTCTCTGCGCATTTTTCGGCATTACCATTTTCACCGATCCTATAACACACCGATTTCAGTGCAACTCTCTGAAACCATCAAGCTCACTCTCTCTCTCTCTCTCTCTAGAAAGTTATTGATCTCTTCTTTTGTAGCAGTGGTAGCAGTATACAAGGCGTAGACTGCGTGGTTCTTTCACTTTGGTTGTTTTCCCTTTGAATCCTCCTTTTTAGGGTATTGTCTTTTTTGTTTGTCAGATTTTTGCAAGCGTGGGTTTGATTCTCTCTCGCTCTTTAACCTTCTCTTTGACGCCTTCTTTTTTATCTCTCTCTCTCCAACAATATCTCTCTCTTTACTCCCATAGTTTCTCTTGTATGTTCAACCATGGATCATAGCATAGTGAAATACACCGAGCACAAAAAAACCACCACAAAAATCATCAAACCCTCACACCAAAACACTCCGAGAAATGTCCGTATCACTATGACCGATCCCGACGCCACTGATTCCTCCAGCGATGACGAAGAAGAAGACGAGCTTTTCCACCGGCAACGCGTCAAGAAGTACATCACCGAAATCAGAATGGAGAGAGGTGTGATCAGCGGCGGCGGGGAAGTCAGCGCGCTCCGGCCCAAGCCCAGGCCCATGAAGAAGCCCAAGGAGGCCGGGGCGAGGAAGTACAGAGGCGTGCGGCAGCGGCCGTGGGGGAAGTGGGCCGCCGAGATAAGAGACCCCTGCAGAAGGGTCAGGCTCTGGCTAGGCACCTACAACACTGCCGAGGAGGCCGCCATGGTCTACGACAACGCCGCCATTAAGCTCCGTGGCCCGGCCGCTCTCACAAACTTCACTCCCCCGCCGCCGAGTAATGTGGCGTCGGTTTCGGGATATGACTCTGGTGACGAGGCGCGTGTCGTTTCCTCTCCGGTTTCGGTTCTCCGCTTTAAAAACAGTGCTGAACCGGCCTGTCTAAGTAGCCAATGTAGTGACTATTCCGAACCCGGTCCATCTGAACCGGTTTCCGATGGTCTGAACCGGACCGGTCCGGTTCGTAACGAATTCGGTATGGAGATGGTGGAGTGTGAAGGTGAAACGAGTACTGTGCCGGATTACTGGAACGAGTATTTGGCGATGGACGTTCCGGTTTTCGACAATTTCTTCCACTTGGGGCTGCAAGAGGAGCACTTGTTCGGGGACGAAGCGAGTTGTTTCAACGATCCTCCGTCGCTCGGAGTGAAGTTTAGAGATGTTAGTGATTCGTTAATGGAACTTGGGTCAATCGATGTTGAGGATTATTTTGGTTTTGGTGGCTCTGATGCAGTCTTAGCAGTATAACAAATGTTCAAAAAAATCAAATATGTTTGAACATAGTCGGATTGCCGATTAAATGGCAAATTTTGTTGTCTTTTTCCGACTGTCGGCTTGTATTTTGTTTTAATTAAGAATAGTTAGTATCTAATTTTAGATGTATCGATCTCCATTCAAAATGAAAATGGAGGTTGAGTTGAGTTGAGTTGTGTGTATTAGGTGTGATACAAATCTTGAAACAATAAAATGGATTTGTTTTCCCACATTCACGTGTGTGTTTTAATGTAACAAAATTAGGCTGCCAAAAATGACATTTTCGTTTTGTACACTATATCTTCTTGGTTTTGATTTTTGCTGGTAATAAAAAGATTTTGCAACGATATGTTGATTGTATTGCAAAGATTTTGTACATGTGTAAGAACGAAGGACCGTATATTTCATTTTCTTTGTGCAAGATTTTGTAGTGATGTGTAACCAATATTAAACTTAATTTTCTTTAAAAACCCAATAAATTATGTCTTTAAGGTTGGTGTGGTTTTTAATTTTGTCTTTGTTGCTGGTTTGCATTTATTTCACATTTAGTGATTGTATTCATTTTTCACTTACTATGGTTGAATATTACTAGTTCAACGTGAATGTTAAATGGGTGGGCACCAGCAGCTCTGTATCGGGTCGGCTTATTTAATTAATTGGAGATGAGTTATTTGTTCCCTTATTTTTAAATTTTCGTAGATAGGGAAATGATATTAATTCTATACAAAAAAATTACTACTCCTATATGCATAAAAATAAAGATCACTAACTTACATTTCACTCAATAAGAGAATGTATGTAGGTAGAGTAGGAGGTTGTAAGTTGTAACTTTTTTCTTTAAAATGATTGTTTTTATTTTATTTATGATGCATAAATCGCTTCAACCGACAGCTGGCATTACTGTTTGATAATCATGACATATTCAGCAATTAAACGATAAATCAGTACTATAAATGGAAACAACCAAATCTCTCAGTGCTTAATTGTTTTTGGCACTACATATTATAGTCCATTTTTACTGTTCATGAACATTCCCTGGACCATATATGTACTCTGTATTGTCTGAAACAGAGAGTGAAGGCACACAAAGAGAAGTAAATGTTTTATGAAATCCACAATCACAACAAAATTTTTGCTGCTGCTCTCTCACTCTCATTGCAGTCTTGGTCCCTCTGAAATTTGCCACATCTTGTGTCCATTTTTGGGAGATTTAGTATAAGTCGTTGAAATTGGTACCTCAACTTGATCTGATCATCATTTTATTTATTTACTTACTTTCCACTTTATGAATGAACCGTCACTACCGACCATACTGACCATATTGTTATTACACCTGTCTTCACATCTCGTGTCTAACTTTGTTTTTTCGGTTTCACTGTTTTCCTATCCATTTTTCGCATCCTAATCAGTCAATGACGGAGCCAGAAAAATAATATTAGGGCAAAAATATCGCTGAGATTTTTCAAAATTGCTGAGCCACCTACATTAATTACATCCATGTAGAGTAGCCATTGATCAATGCAAGGGTCACTGTCACACAACTCCAAATGGACAACTCTTTTCTGATTAAGTATGCTAAAAATGCTTAATTGACCCTAAACTGTCTTCAAATATCTCTTAAGCATGTGGTTTACTTTGATTTGCACACATGAATTGAATAATCCCTCATTAATGCCAGGTATCATCATCTGATTTGTGCTCTAAAATAATCCTTCATGGTGTACGTAGTCACCTCGAAATAACTAAGTTAATCTAGAGAGAACATTACAATAAGGTAGTAAAATAAAGGTAAGAAAATTTTCACTATTTTTTGATCATAAGTATTGTTTTAGCAAGTATAAATAAATTTTAGAATTGCCCATACGAAAAAAAAATCTGATGGCTTGACAATAAAGAGAGAAGGGATATATGTTAGGTGGAATATCTAGGCTACCCAACTTTTCTTTTTCTTTTTCTTTTTCACTCCTTTTGTTTTTACAAAAGATGCATCTCTAAAATTAGGACTTTTCTTTCTTCAAATAGAAACATACTCTTTTAAAAACGGGAAACTAATTTCTTGCCAAAAGCTATTTTTAAATAGAAATGCTTATGATTAATAAGTTAACTACTCAATAGTCAATAATGCAATATTCTCCAATATTCTCCAATATTCAACATTACAAGCTTGGATTGTTATTATGTTCGTTATAAAAAGTTGAAGGTTATACTAGATTCAGTATTGTTGATATGATGTCAAATGTTTGGGGCGAGCACGAGAAGCTTGCGGTGCGACTTATTTTTTTCTCAATGTGTCGGGGGGTTCACGTGGGGTGGGCTCGAGGGATTGTGTTGAAATTCATCTAGACTTTGCAAGACGTTCTTGTACCCTATTTTTGACTTGTTTTGGTACACGATTTTTTCCCATGAACTTGTAATTTGTTCAATTTGTTTTGAAACAACAATTCGGCCAAATTAAAGTCTAAAATATCATTATAGGGTGTGATTAAGAATAATGAAAGAATAAATTAAAATAATTAAGAAAGGGAGGCCAACATATCTTACTTCGTTGTACGAAGAAGCGTGGTTTCAAATGTTTCCTTCAATTTGTTGGCATAAAAATGCGAGCTTTGCCATTCTACAATGTGGTGGCCCTTCTTTTCACAATTTCTTTTTCTTTATCAATTGTGATTAATTAGAGAAGAAGCATAGGGATTAATCTCATTTATTGATTTTCGATTTCTGTTATGAGCACTACCTCAAATAATTAGTTTGCATTCATTTTGAGGAATACCAATAATTTCCTACAAAACAGTCATAGTTTTGCGTTTTCTTCTCTTTCCCAAAAGGCACATATGTCTTCTAGCTATTGTTTAATAGTAGTACTATATTTTTATATCTATTTTTTATTCAATTAATATAGCATAGAATATTTGTTTCATTAATAAATATAATACGCTAAATTGCAACCAATAAGAGTAATTTGATTTTCGATGGCATTCATATATATTCTCAGCTACCACTCAATAACTTATAATCAACCTGCATTTATACCTTTGAAGTTTGATGTATGACAAAATAATAAGGTCAGTAATAAAAATGTGTGGAGGGTGTGATGAATTCAAATTTATTAATTTAAAAAAAAAATCATAATTAATTATTAAAATGACGTGAACTCTCTCCTTTTAATATGCGAGCCAAGCGGCCCAACCCCAAGATGAGGGAGACTATGATCCTTGGAACTTTCCAATTCTTTTTTTTTTTTTAATTCACTTTTGTTGTAATACACACATTGAAACTATAGTTGAAAACGTGCATAATTAAGTAAATAAGAGTAAAAAAAGTTGAAATCATGGGGACTTAACATCTTTCATCATTAAAAATCTTGTGAAATGTTATAATTAATGGGGAACAGAACATTCTTCTCTAAAATGATACTCCTTTTGGTCATATTAATCATAGATGAAAACTTTTGGGCATTTGAAAGAGTTGAAAACTAGTGTGTGATTAATATATATTCTCAATTCCGAATTCATCTTAAAAATTATTTAAATAATACAATAAATAATAAAATGTCATAGTTAATTTTGTTTGACTATTAATATTCCAATTGACTCCAATTCCAACAGTAACATGAGCATTTCGAGTAAAAAAAAACAGTGACAAAAGACCCAACACAACATCATATATACAAGTGCATGGCTCTTTACTCCTATATACAAGTGGAGTTTTAGTTTACTTAAATTCAGCTACTATGCATAAATACGATAAGCATAACATAACTTTCAAAGTGCAAAGACATGACGAGTATAAGAAGCTGATTTTCCACTTAAACCAAGGGCATCTAGAAATTGATGACAATTTATTAATTGTTAGATCATCTAGTGCATTTCTAAATACTAATTAAATAGTAAATTTAATATGTGTTGGAGTTGATGCTCATTGACTTAGCTACGTCTCTAGGTCATATATATTCTTCATGCATACAATAAATTGGGAAAACAATTTCATATATACGTACATGGAATCATGGATTCTGTAAAACGTTCGATAAAAATAAAGATAACTAATTGTAAACTAATTGATAAATACTAATAAAACAAATTAATCACCTTGAACGTATACACTAGTTATGATTTTGTCGAGCTCTACGTATTTATGTCCTTTGTTTTATGATCTCACATGGCTCAATGTGACGAGGCAAGACAAACTCCAAGAGTGTTAGTACTTCTTTGAAATTTATTTCTGTGTAAACTTTCTATTCACAAATCCAAATAAATTCTCATTTTCTAAACCATGGGATCCGTCATATATATGAATCGGGGATTTTAATTCTATTAATTGTAAGTAATTTTCTTGGTTCCCCTCGACATTTCATCATCATATGATTCAAATCATTGATAAGGAGTAGTATAAAATTGTACTTCTACTTCAAAATATGCGAGCAATATATACCTCTCTTTTTTTCATTTCCCTCAGGCGGAAGTTACATCGGTGTTCGGTATAGATAATAACTGATTGATTTTAAGGCAAAGAAATTCGTTAATTTTTCCAGTCATTTAATTATTAACGGTTATGTCATTAGAAATAATGTAATTTATATAAACGTGAATTTTACTAATCCCATTTTCTATTTATCTGATACTATTATATTAGCTAATGTCTCAAAGGACAAAAAGTAATTAAAAGATTATTATGTACTTAATGTTAAAAAATTAGACTACATTTATACCAAACGTAAGATATTAAATTCGTGTGTTTATAAATATTAATATAGGATTCGGAACATGTTCACTTCACTAGCTATAGAATACCTAAATTAAGACCGATTTGATTAATAGCGATAGGTAACTTTTTAATCCATACAAATTTAACAGTTTTGAGCCCCTGGTTTGACGATACATGCTCAACTGGCGATTATATACAATTAATTAAAGATTACTCTAAGTTAATAAATCGAAAAAACAAAAAAACAAAATGGTAATGACTAAAGAGTATAAAGATAAAAGTAGTCCTCCATAAATTAGTAAGAGTGGTCACGTGCGCACTGTACATAGTAAATTAGTAATAGTAAAATTGTAAAAATAGCAACTCATGTGCATTCTGTTCAGTTATCATGTGCGGTAAAAGATTTTTTCCCCACACGCGCACTATTCCACGTGCCAAATTATACTCCAAAGAGTAGAACGGAAAAAATAGTTGGTTACTTTTTATAACTGCAAACAGACTTTTTTTTTTATAGGTGTTGCATTATTAAAATTCAAAAAACATACTATTGTGTAAAATAGAGTAACAACTCCATACTTTCAAGTCAATTTTTACCAAAATAAAAGGACCAGGCCCTCTAAAAGTATGTAAGTTTTCACGAGGCTATAAAATTAGTTAGTGTGCGTTGTTTGTTTGGGCCTTTTTCAATTAGGTCTCTTAAGTCTTAATCATTTAATGTGATATCTTTATCTATAGATTGTATATACATCAAATTTATTACTCCTACAGTCCTACACTTTAGGAATTCCAATTTATCATATCTGGGTGTTGAAATATTCCATAAATGATAATAGGTCACATATTCAACTAATCTTTTTTCACTCATATTTTAATATAAAACTAATAGTATATAAAAGTAGGACTCACGTTCCACTATCTTTTTTCGCCAACTTTCCTTTACGTTTCTTAAAACATGTCACGACTCAAATGAGACTCTTAAAGTAAGATGGAGGGAGTAGTAGTTTAGTACTCCTAGTTTTTTTTAATCTAATTACACGAACTTTATAATTTTTAGATTTTCCTCCTAACTAAGAATTCCGATCAAATTAAAGTTAGTCAGTCTGGACTGCACATGAAATATTACCATCTACATAGTGAAATGTGCCAAGACAATAATATGATGGATTTTTTTTTATGTAAACACACAAACTTTTGATATTTCTAATTTTTTTCAAAACTTTCATTTTTTCCAAATCTAATTACATGGAATTTAAATTTTTCTGATTTTTTTTATCGACAAATAATTTGGATTAAATTCGAACTGTTTTGTGAATTGCACTGGTTTAGCTATTTTCTAAATTTTATTGATTTTACTTTTTTTAAGGATAACAGTTCTATTGTGAATGTTATGATATTTTTTACTGTAGTATTATGCATTCAACATATTTGTGGTTTTTGTGTTTCAAAATAAATTTGGTTCACTGATTTTACGATTCATGGTACGCGAGTTGCAATTTATCGGCACAAATGCATATATTATTAATTAAATACAATTACACGAATCTTCTCATGATAAATATGGCTCATTTTAAAAATTCATTTCACTACAGAGACACATTTGTTTGTTATATCAATAATGAAAACGTATTCGTTTGTAATACTCATACCAAAGTTTCAAATAAAGTGTTAGGCATTAAATGATTCTAGAGAAAAATCTACCGTTGAGGGGGAAAATCAGAAAATCTCAAAAGTTTGTATATTTATAGACAACTAATTATCTTATTATAAACAATGTCGTTTTTGCCATTTAGAGAAAATTTCATTTTTAAAAAAATTAACAAAAGACTAAAATTCGTGAATATATTTAGATTAAAAAATATAAGTTTGAAAAAAAAATCAAAATAAATTCATATAGTTACATGGAATAACCTTTTTGTAATATAAGTAGGGTGAGCATTATGGAATGAGAGTGAATAATCAAATTGTTGAACTTGAGTGCGATTTGGTTTGATTTTCTGTTTTTTTAACGAAGCAATTCGATTACATTTGTGGAAAATAAAATTTAATTGGTTGCTGAAAGTAAAAATAAAAAAACACTTGACATTGATCCAATCAACTTTTAATTATTTTTTTTCGATTATATTTGTGGAAAATAAAATTTAACTGGTTGCGGAAAGTAAAAATAAAAAACAGTTTATATTGATCCAATCAATTTTTTAAAAAAAATTTGTTCTAAAAATCCGCAAGGTACACCGTACACATGACACCACTAAGTCTAATCTCAATTCAGTCAAAATAATTAAAACATAACCCCCTAGTACTACATTTGACTAAGCTTAAATAAGAAATTAATTTGGTTTACGATAGGAAAATGATAAATTTAGTAGATATATTATGGCAAAATAAATTATACTCCGTAGTATTAAGAAATAAAGAATCTGTACTTAAATTTATATTTGCTCTTGTAATTTGATAATTTGGACTATATTTATAGTCCATATAGTCCAAATAATTTTTTTTAAATCCTTAAAGTTTGAGTTTGAGATTTATTTGATTATAGACAAATATTTTTGTCTTTCTGAGGTAGGCTTACTGATGATGGGTTTTAACATGGGCAGTGGCAAGTTTGATAATATTGTGACATTATGTTGGTTATGAACCTAATTGTGTATACTACCGATCAATTCGACCTGAATTAGAAGTCATTATCGATTTTGACTGTGAATGGGTAACCAGTGAAAAATAGGTTATTCACATTCAAAGGGGTGAGATCTCCTGCTGTGTTTACAAACACACCACTAAATGCTGTGCTCAAAACGCACATATATAGGAATAAAACGGCAGCTTCTGTCCTCTTCTCTATCTATTCTTTTTCAATATTTTATTCTTATTTGTGTGTTTTTAGGCATACATTGTAGAAGACATCAAGTGATTTATTTTTATAATTTTAAATAATGAATATAGTAATTAATTTAAAATATGAAAATAGTACTCCGAAGTTCAAACTGGCATATTTTAGCTAAATATTCACGCATGGTAATGGATTCAACTCTCTTCATTATTTAAAAACACACAAATAAGAATAAAATATTGAAAAGGAATAGATAAAGAAGAGGATAGAAGCTGTCGTTTTATTCCTATACATGTGCGTTTTGAGCACAACATTTGGTGTTGTGTTTGTAAACACAGCAGGGGATCTCACCCCCATTCAAAGTGTTATAACAGGCAATACATGTTATAGCACGTACTATACGCACGTGTATGTAAGTGTTTTGCGGTTTTAAAATCACCGTGAAGTGTTTTGTAACTTTTTGTTTAATGATTATTGGTTCGGATTTGGATTTTATGGTAAAGACTCAATTTCTTAAAATGGTCATATTTCGTAACAACTTCATCATTACATGTTTAATACGAAGTAGATGCAATACATGTTATAGCACGTACCATACGCGCGTGTATGGTAAGTGTTTTGCCTTTTTAAAATCGCCGTAAAGTATTTTGTAACTTTTTGTTTAATGAATCATTGGTTCGTATTTGGATTTTACGGTAAAGATTCGATTTCTTAAAATAGTCATATTTCGTAACAACTTCATCATTACATGTTTAATACTGAGTAGATAATTATTCATGTTTCACACATCGGCATTCCTATTTTGAAATGGACGTTTACCCTAGCTTTTCCTATAAATACATATTCACCGACAGACATGTATATTGTTTTTGTCGTGTAGGCGTCCCTAAGTTTTTATTTTGTTTCTCCCCGGCCCGTCCCATAAAAGATGTTTCATTTTCCTTTTTTTAGTTTGTCCCACTAAAGATGTTACATTTCCATTTTTATAAAAAGCTTTCTCTCACAATAATATAAATATTATATTTTCTCTTTTCACCTAATATACAAAATAAAATCTACTAAAATTTTGTGTCATCGCACAAGTGTGACATCTTTTGTGAAACGGATGGAGTATTTTTTTTTTTTTTTTTCTATTGTTATTGCTTTTGATTGCTTTTAAATTGAGTAGGTGACTAGTGTTGTTTTGCGTATTTCTATTTAATAAGAGTTTTGGTTTATTTTCTTTGTGGATTTGTGCGATATATTTCTTTACTGTTTGTCACAAAACTTGAGCCTTTCATGACATATCTTAATTTAAAACATCAACACATATGCACGGTTCAATTTTGAAATTAATTCTATATTCCACATTTTATATATGGTATGTAAATCTCTAATTAATTATCTGCAAATTGGAAGTGATTACATTAATTTAAATTACCACACAATTTTGTTCAACGGTGGCTAGAATAATGACATTTTATAGATAACTTTTTCCACCGCCCATCTTCAAATCAACTCATATCTACTCAAAATTAATGCTTAACAACTTTATTATTCGAGATATGTGTTTGTCAATTGGGCTGATCTGTATATGGAACAAATCATACTAATAATTAACGAATTACAAAAGTCTGTCTCAAATTATAACACACAACATTCCAATTATGAATTAACTCTTCAGTTTTATTTATTGACTTATCCCCTCAATCTGTTAAATAAAATCACATTTTGATTCATGACAATCATTAGAAAATGTTAAATAATTTTAGTAAAAACTCAATGGAATGTAAGTCTCAATTTATATAATTTTGGATATCCGGAATTGCAAATGAGACTGTATTTTCATTTTTATGAGATGGAATATTATTCTTTTTCAAAAAAATTAGTTTGACCAAATTGAGTTGACAAACACGCGCGGTTAAGGTGGTGGGGGTAACTTTCTCGATAGATGGAATTTACCGGAAAACATGGTAAAACTCAAAAACCGGTATAACTGAATTATAAATAGCGGCAAATCCTAGGTTGCTCGCCACGTTATTCCTAGCTGTAAAAATGCTTATTTTAACAGCATTTAGAGCACTCCCAATGGAGGTGGCGAATTCTCGGCGATAAATCGCCGATTATCGCCGAATTATCGCCGGCCATTGTGGCGAAGTCGGCGATAATTCGGCGATAATGTTACCGTTGCTTCGCCGAGTGGCGATTTATCGCCGGATTATCGCCGAGCGATCGCCGGCCACTGTGGGCGACGCTCGGCGATAATCGGCGATTTTTAAAATTTTTTTTTTTTTTTTTGGCCGAACGGCTATTTTATCCCACCCCTATAAATATTTCATCCTCTTCCTCCATTCATCACCCACAAACTTCATTCACACAAATTTTCAATCTTTTTTCTCTCCATCTTTATTAAATGAGTTCTGATTCATCGTCTCGTGCTCAGTCCGACGAGGAAATATCACATTCTTCTTCCGAAGAAGAGGTACCTCCCGCTCCCACCGGATGGGATGTAGCGGGTTTCGCCAACAACCCAATCAACAACTATATCTCCCGCTGCATACAAAGCGAGATCGCTCGAATGCAGCAGCCACCCCCCCAACGGCCAATCCGCCGGCGGCGCCGATACATCCCTCGCAACCACACTGGTGCGCACGATCGGCTGTTCGCCGATTATTTCGCGGAGGAACCACGTTATCCGGCAGATGTATTTCGTCGCCGGTTCAGAATGCGCCGCTCCCTCTTCCTGCGCATTGTTAATGCGTTGTCCGCGCGTTACCCCGAGTTCCGGCTCCAGCGAGACGCAGCAGGGAAGCCCGGACTATCGCCCCTACAGAAATGCACTGTTGCCATCCGGCAGTTGGCATATGGAGGGTCCGCCGACATGTTCGATGAGTATCTGCAATGCGGCGAGACGACTGGCAACGAGTGCCTGAAGAATTTCTGTCAGGGCGTGCGAGAGATATTTGGGGAGCACTACCTTCGCTCGCCGGACGCAGCTGACTGCCAGTTCCTACTGGATTGGCACTGGAGGACCCACGGCTTTCCGGGGATGCTCGGCAGCATCGACTGTATGCACTGGCAGTGGAAGAACTGCCCAACCGCGTGGCGAGGCCAGTTTACTACCGGCTACAAAGGTACGCATCCCACCATCATTCTTGAAGCCGTTGCCGACCAACGGCTTTGGATTTGGCATGCTTATTTTGGTATAGCCGGGTCGAACAACGACCTAAATGTTCTCAATTCCTCGCCCCTTTTCAACGAGCGGATCAACGGATTAGGCCCCTCCATCGAATTCACGGCCAATGGCAATGTGCATAACATGGGGTACTACCTGGCTGACGGCATCTATCCGCAATGGCCCGTGTTTCTGAAGACGATCAGATGCCCACTCGGAGATAGAAGAAGGTATTTTGCCCGAGCGCAAGAGTCTGCGCGCAAGGATGTGGAGAGGGCATTTGGGGTGCTCCAATCGCGATTTGCACTGGTAAAGGGTCCGACGCGCTTTTTCTACCAGGGGGATATTGCCGATATCATGTATGCGTGCATCATCATGCATAACATGATCATCGAAGATGAACACGAAGGCGTCCTCGACGTCACCAACGACCCAAGTGTTGCATCATCGAGTCACGGTGTCTCAACCGAGTCCGCCCGCCAGGGTGTACCGCACAACGAACATGAACGGTTCCAGGCGTTCATGGACATACACCAGAAGGAGGCCCATCAAGCACTACAACACGATATCATCGAAGAATTGTGGGCAAATAGAAACCGCGCCCACCGCCCTTGAATTTTTTTTTCTTTGAATTTTTTTTTTGATTTTTTATTTCCATTCGTGTACTTTTTTTTTTTTTAATTTTCTTCGTTGTAATGTGTACCCGTGTTTAATACAACGAACTTTATTACTATTTATTTGATTTATCTTTATAAATTAAATAAGCTAGCTTTATTATATATAAAAATAAAACAATTAAATTAGTGATGATGTAAAAATGAAATGTTGAGTTAGGGAGAAATAAGGGAGAAATAAGGGAGAAACCATTGTAGGGGTTGGCTAAAAACTGGGGATAAAATGTGATGCTGATGTGGCGCTGATGTGGCAGGAGTTAGGGAGAAATAAGGGAGAAATAAGGGAACTCCATTGGGAGTGCTCTTATGTTTTAAAAATATGTTACTATTTCCTCACACCCACCCCCTAAAAAATGAAAAATCAAGAAGAGAAAAGGAAATAAGCATTCAACCACCCCAAAAATAACCGCGCCATCCTGCTAGTAAACAGCTAATCATGTACTTTCTCTAAATATCTTACATTAATGATAAGTTAATAATAATACTCGACTCTGTTAATCTTTTTTCCATTTACTCCCTCGGTCCAAAAAAAAAATATTCCATCCGACAGTGTGTCTCATTTTACCATTTCGAGTGTCCGTAATTTAAAATCACATTTATTTTTTTCATTTTAAGTAAATAGACCTCAACATTCACCTAAGGTCCTAAATCATTATACTCATGTTTTATTATAAATCTAATATATAAAAGTAAAGTCCACATTCTACTATTTTTTTAATAAAGTCAAACAATTTTTTAAAATCTTAGCTGAGTCAAATTGGACTATAAATGTTGGACAAGATGAGTAGTTTCATTTGTGGATGAGAATAATTTTAATGAAAATTTAATAAAGTGAGAGATAATGAGAAAAAAGTAGGTAAAGAAAATGAGATATAACGAAAAAGTTGCTAAATATGAGAAAAAAACTTTTTATTTTTAGAATTTTTGTGGACATTCCAAAAATGACAAATTGTGACTATTTTTTATTTGTAGAGAGAGTATAATTTTGACAGCATTTTAGTAATTACTCCCGCGTCCCTGAAAGTTTGTCACATTTTTCCATTTTCGCCTGTCCCATAAAATTTATCACATTTCATTTTTTACCATTTTTTATAGTGGACTTTTTTTTCCACTAACTCAATCCTACTCACATTTTATTATATAGTAGTATAAAACTATATAAAAGTATAAATCATATTTCCCTAACTTTTTAATTCATTTTTCATTATATTTCTTAAAATTCGTGTCCAATCAATGTGAGATAATATTTAAGGAACGGAGGAAGTACTGGTTATCAACAAATGAGTTTCATCGGAAATTAACCATGAGTCTACTCCATAAGAATAAAATAGTTAGTAAAATAAAAGGAAGTGAAATAGAGAAATTTAGAGGGATGATTTTGGATTTAAAGTGGGGCGAGGGGGCTCACGTGAGCGGGCCACACGTAGTTCGAGGTTAGAAACCACCCAGAGGAAGTGAGTCAGCAGTCACTCATTGGACCAACTCGGGTCCACGTGTCGGGGCGGTGTATTTGGGTGCTGCGGCGACCCGTACTTTCTGCCGGAGTAGTTATCCCCGGCCGACGCCTCTTCATCTACTCTCATACTTTAGAATCTAATTAGGATTTGTTTAGTTGACCACCATAATAAAACAGATAGGAACACAATATTTGCACATAATTGCTTTTTGGCGTCAACCATTTCACCCTCCCTATAAGAACCATTTCACTCTAACTTGTTTTAATCACCAATCTCACAAAAATCTCTTTTCCCATCTCCACTTTGAATCATTCTTTTTCATTTGTCACATTTTCGCAAGCGTGGGTTTGATTCCCCTCTGCCCTCAAAACGGTGTCCCTTTACAATACTCCACTTAATGTTTTGTTAATCAAAATCACCAACTCTTTCTCCATGGACCAAACCATTTTATTCCCATTGAAATACACCGAGCACAAAAAAACCACCACCAAAATCATCAAGCCGAAAAAATCCCAAATGCCGAGCGCCGCAAGAACTGTCCGCATCTCCGTGACCGATCCCGACGCCACCGATTCCTCCGACAACGACGAAGAAGAACTCGACGCCATCTTCCGCCGCCAGCGTGTCAAGAAGTACGTCACCGAAATCAGAATGGAGACAGCCGTCGGCGGGATGAGAGCCGCGGAGACACTGCCGCCAAAGCCGAAGCCGATGAAAGCTCCCAAGGAGCCGGCTCCGGCGGCAAGGAAGTACAGAGGCGTGCGGCAGCGGCCGTGGGGGAAGTGGGCCGCCGAGATAAGAGACCCCTGCAGAAGGGTCAGGCTCTGGCTAGGCACCTACAACACTGCCGAGGAGGCCGCAATGGTCTACGACAACGCCGCCATTAAGCTCCGCGGCGCCGCCGCTCAGACCAACTTCACCTCCCCAGCGCCCGCTTCGGATTCGGGCTACGAGACCAGTGATGAATCACACAACATTTCCTCTCCAATCTCTGTTCTCCGCCGAAAGAGTAGTTTTTTGAGTAACGAAACCGGTCAGAGTAGTCACTCGAGTGACTACACTGAACCGGGGCAAAATCATTCGGTTGTCCCGGTTCATGATCTAAACCGGTTCGATCCGGTTTTTACCGGTTCGGAGGTGCAGGAGTGTCAAGGGGAAACAAGCTTGGCGCTTAATTACTCCAATGAATATTTGGACAATCCATTTGTTGACAATTTCTTCGATTTTCAGCCACAAGAGAACTTATTCAGCCAGGATCCGAGTTTTTTCAACGATTTTGCGATGAGATTCGACGACTTCCCTCCCCTCAACGACGTGAGGCTTGGAGATGTTAAGGATTCGTTTCAAGAACTGGGTTCGCTCGATGTCGAAGACTATTTTCAAGACATGAATGATTTTAGCCCGCTGATGCACTCTTAGCTATATAATTAATGTTATGTTATGTTATACTACTGACATATATAGCCGGAAAATGCCGATTTAACGGCAAATTTTGTGTTTTTTTTCCGGCTATCGGCTTTTATTTTACTACAATTTATTTCATAGTCAAGTGTAGTTAGTAGCGGAGATTGAGTAATTTCTGTTAATTATTTTCCGTGATATACAAGTTGAGCAATAAAATGGAAGATTATATTCTATTTTCCTTTACTTTTAATCGATTTGGAACCAAGATTAGCTGCATGTTGGTATATTTGACTAGTCAGCGGAGGCCTTGCAACTTGCAAGTGTAAAAGATGAACAACCATATCTTTTTCTTTCTTTTGTGAAAGATTTTCTGCAGTGAAATTTGAACTTTCATTAAACTTCTATACTTAATTTTGTACGGGTTATTAAATTCTTATCAATCACGGAAATGAATTAAATACTGAAATGCAATTATA